>NC_048444.1:25809390-26109390 GCF_004353265.1 Vitis riparia
GTCAGGTAAGATTTCTGAGTTTTTCAGTTTACGTAAATTTTAATTTTTGTTGTAAATCCGTTTGGTTTTCAAGTTGTTGTTGTTGTTATAGATGTGTTGGGGTTCTATTTGGTGAAGATGTGTTTGATATTTTTTGTTTTTATTTTGATTGTGAGCTTATCAGAAAGAAAAAAGGGTTTTTGGTAAGAAAACGGATATGGAATGGGGGCCGCATGAATTTTTTTTTTTTGTTAAAGATACCAAAAATGGAGAGGACCACTGTAAAAAATTCCAAAAATGAACGAGAGGAGCGGTGGTTTTTGTTATAGGAATAGAAAAATAGAAATACTCCACTTTTCAAGGGTTAGATTTATCTTAAGCTAAGAGATTTCTTATTCCTCACAATTGGGCATCTTCGTGAACCTAGTGATGAAAAGGATTTCTGTGATGGCTTGAATTTTGGAAAAGTCCTCAGAACCTGACACCCCATAGGAGATTTAATCTTACTATAAATTTCAGACCACTTGAAAATAAAAAAGGAGAATATTTATCCTAAATAACCAAAAATAAAATTAAGAATTGATCTGTATTTTCTCTAAGTTGGGATCTACTGATGAATATTTGGGTTGAATTTAACCTTCCTCAATAGAGAGCTAGACCTTTCCAGGTGGTTCAACACCCTAAAAAATTCATTTTCGTGTGCCATGGCTGCATTAAATACTCAAATTATATATAATATATTTTCCAATTAAAACACTTCCTAAACAAAGCTTCTATTTTTTTTTTCTTTTTAAATGAAAACCAATTCCTATTTCCACAATTTTATTCACTAATTTATAATAATTTTGTTCTTAAACATGTCCTAACCATGCTTATGTTAATTAATAACAGTAGTGGATATTCCCAAAATTAAGACTTATTTATTTATTTATTATACATTTAATTTTGTGCATAGATATATTGTAATGTTACTTAAACATAGTACATGCAAGTATAAATAATAGGGGTAAATAACCTTTTTCCCATTTACTTATGAGCTCTTATTAGACTGGGAGAATTTTTTAGGTTTACATTCAACAGGATTTTATGGAACTTCAACATTTAAAATATGATACTTAAATAACCCTTCTTACCATTAAATAGTTTAGACAATGAGTGGCCTACAAATCTACAACCAGCCTATGCTTTTCTCTCAAGTCCTTTCTTAAGAATTTTATGAACTGCCAACTGCTTCTGTCTTACTCTTGTCCCTTTGATTAAGCTTGGGGGTCACAATCTCTCCAACCTCTCCTTCCATTAAGTTAATTAATTGTTACTTTTTTTTTTTATTCATTAAAGGAAGAGTTACCTGTTTTCCAACTATGAAATGATTAAATAAGAACCCAACAATGTCTTTTTGTTTGTGCTCTTAAGCCCAAAAATTAATAATATATTGCCTGTTTGTGTTGGATTGGGTTTGGGTGCCAAGTGACTTGACCGACCAATAAATGTGAGAAATAAGAAAAAATATATATATAATTTTTTTTGAAAAAATCTCTTATGATATAATAAAAAAATGGTTCTCATATTTATAATATCATTAATGATTTAAGATAAAAAAAATTGATTTATAAAACAATTAATTGAGATTTCTTTGATATTTAAGAAAGTAATCCAAAAATCTTATTTTATATATATATATTTTGTAGAGAAATATAGATTTATCTTATATTTTTTAAAAATTATTTTAATTATTTTGTAAATTTAAGAGAGTATTTTTTTTATATCTTAATTTTTTTCTTAAAATAATATTTATTATGATTTTCTATTTTAAAAACAAAAAGAAGGAAATATGTCCAAATGTGTACCTAAGTAATGCCTTTTCAACGACTAAGCTTTGATAAGTTTGACTACACGTGTTGAATTATTTCCATGATGGGGGACTTTTGGGAAATTTCCAAAAACCCATCTGTATGAATGCAATGAACTTGGTCTGTTTTTGTGGGTCAATAGTGAGTTGCAGTGTGAAAGGGCTACAAGCGATTAAAAGGATTTCTGTATGGACATGACATGATATGAGTGTTGGTATGAAATCCTTATATGATACTCCTATTTTGCTTTAAAGCAAGTCATTTGATTTTAATTTATTTATTTATATTTTCAACTTTCTTAAAAGATAAGGGTTAATTTCATTCGTTTTCTTAGAAGTTTTGGTTAAGTGCACTTAATCCTTATTGGTTTAAAATTTGATCAAATATCTCCCTTATTTTTCTCATTTGTTATTTTCAGTCACCTTATCTCTTATTAAAAAATAAGTATTATTTTTAGTCACCTCTCCTCCTATTTAATGAAATTTCAAATCAATTGGGATAAAGTGTATTTAGCCAAATCCTGAGGGGGATGTGAGTGAAATTAACCTTAAAAGATAATTATATTAAAATTTTGATTTTGTTGGTAGTGTATTTTTATAAAAATATTTAGGAATAAGAAACAAAGGATAAAGATAATAGCAAAAAAATAAAAATAAAAACAGAGTTCTCATTAAAAATATTTTTGTTTTTTTAATGATGTTTAATTAAATATTCTATAGTTTTCCCTTCTATTTTGTTGTATCCAAATGTTCATACCCATTGTTGAGATTTTTTTAGTCAAAGCCCCATATCTTAAAATTTGTCGGTATAAAAGATCAAACAAAAATTTGTGTATGCTTGTTAATAGTACTTAATTAATCAATGAATTTCTCAGACTTGAGGTTTCCATGACTTTAGGGGTATGGTATGGATGTTAGGTTCCCATTGTTTCTTATTCCTCACAATTGGGCATCTTCGTTAATCTAGTGATGAAAATGATTTATGTATGAACATGACATGATATGAGTGTTGGTATGAAATCCTTAAATGATACTCCTATTTTGCTTTAAAGCAAGTCATTTGATTTTAATTAATTTATTTATATTTTCAACTTTCTTAAAAGATAAGAGTTAATTTCATTCGTTTTCTTAGAATTTGGTTAAGTGCACTTAATCCTTATTGGTTTAAAATTTGATCAAATATCTCCCTTATTTTTCTCATTTGTTATTTTCAGTCACCTTATCTCTTATTAAAAATAAGTATTATTTTTAGTCACCTTTCCTCCTATTTAATGAAATTTCAAATCAATTGGGATAAAGTGTATTTAGCCAAATCCTGGGGGGATGTGAGTGAAATTAACCTTAAAAGATAATTATATTAAAATTTTGATTTTGTTGGTAGTGTATTTTTATAAAAATATTTGGGAATAAGAAAAAAAGGATAAAGATAATAACAAAAAAATAAAAATAAAAACAGAGTTCTCATTAAATATATTTTTGTTTTTTTTAATGATGTTTAATTAAATATTCTATAGTTTTTTCTTCTATTTTGTTGTATCCAAATGTTCGTACCCATTGTTGAGATTTTTTAGTCAAAGCCCCATATCTTAAAATTTGTCGGTATAAAAGATCAAACAAAAATTTTTGTATTTTCACTATAAGATCTATTAGAAGGTAGTTAAAGATAAATTAAGTTTAATTGTGAATAATTGATCAAAGGAATTAAGATTCATAATTTGAGATTTTAATGGATTTAAATTTAAAGTAAAATTAAATATCAGTTTAGATGAAATTTTAAGGTCTTCAACCTAACTTGATAAATTATAGATCTTATTGATTTTTTAATGTCGAAATTGATTTCTAGTGAATTCAAAATCCGAGTATTTTTTTCATTAATATATTTTGTTCTATTTTTTATTAATTTCATTTTTTCATTAATCAAATATCAACTTTTATGTTGGCATCAATTTTATTAAAATTAAAATTAATATTCAATAGATATAAATTAAAATTAAATTTAATATTAATTTATAAATGATTTTTTTCCCTATATTTGAAATTAATATTAAATAGATTTATAAAATGTTTATTTGTTTGCATTTTTAATATTCAAATAATGTTTATATATATATATATATATATATATATATATATATATATATATATATATAAATGATTTTTTTTTATAATTGTATATTTGATATTTTATTAATATATTTTTCTGTGGTGGGTTACTTTTATTTGATTTTGAGTTTTTAATTTTTTTTTAACTTTTATTTTTAATCAAATATCAAGTGATTCATGGATAATAACATAATTATTTAAATTATATATTATTTAATACTTGATAATATTCAATTTATTTTAATATATGATATTTTATTAAAAAATTTTGGTGGATTATTTTTTATTTAATTTTAAGATTATTGTAATTGTTTAACTCAAAATTTATTGATTTATAACCCACTATCTAAGTTTTAAATTAAACTTCTATAAAACATTTATCTATGATTATATTTGTATCATAGATAGCTATTTAAATAAAAAAATTATTATTATTAAGTGATTTATATTTTCCCCCCTAATGCGTAAGAAGGTGTTTTATTATATACTTGTGTATTCACATGTTAAAAGATTATATGCAATTTCTCTTGCTATTATTTTCATTAATTATTAAACCATTTGATATTGTATTTTTTGTAGGTAAATCATGTCTGAATCTATTGTTCCTGTGATTTGCTTTTATAAAGGAAAAATGTTGAGGACAGAAACAGATGTAAAGTATATTGGGGATGAAGCTATAATTGTGCCTTTGGATGTGTCTGTTAGTTCAACCTACGAACACTTGTTATCTATGATATACTCGAGAACTGGCATTGACAAAAAACAATTTCAATTAGTCCTCAACTGTCGGTATCCTTTAAAAAGGGAAAATAGGTTCCAACCTTGTCCAATATGGGATGATAATAGTTTATCTCAAATGTTGAAATTGGTTAACACATTTGGAATGGACGAAATTGAATTGTATATTGAACAAGTGTCAGTACAACCACGGGTGAGAGGGCAATTATTGGGTAACTTCACATAATTATTACTCGGACAAAATGATAATGTTGAGGAATTTGAGTATGGTTGTGGACCTAGTAGTGCCCCTGTTGCAATGACTTATGAGTGTAGAGCAGATGAAGATGAAGATGAAGAAGAATGTGAATCCCAAGAAGGTGATGATCAAAGTGAGAGAGCAGAAGATATTCAACATGATGGCGATGGGGTGTTCGAAGTTATTGATGAGGAAAACAATAATGTTAATGTTGTTTCATTTTTCTTAGCTCTTCACGAAGCAATGGAAGGTGAACAAGTGAGATATGTCTCTGTGGATGGGGAAGGTTGTGATATGTCAAATAACCCGTTAGGATGTAGGTGGATAGTACCTTTATCATGGGCTCAAAACTCATCACCTGTGTTGACATTTTATCGAGACCAGTTAGATGCACAGACCCATGACTAGGTACATATAAGATGTAATGTGCTATTGTTAACCATCTAAACCTATACTCAGTATTAATGTCAAATGTTGATTTTAACAGGTTTTATGGGAGCCTTACATGGGAGACTTAGTTGCCCATCTTCCGGCGATATCTCTAGCAGACCAAGAGATTTGGCGGACGATGTCACCTCTTATTTGCTTTGACATTGTCGAGTGGCATCAACTGGAGCGAGTGCTGCGACAGTTTGGCCTTCAACAAGGGATACCTCCATCTTGTTCCATAGAGTTAGACCTCCATTCTGTGGATAGGCGAGGACGACATAAGTATGATTGTGGAGCATTCCATGCATAGTATATTACCTTATGGGGTAGTCGGGAGGAGCGTATTGCGACGGCACCACCTATGGTGGGTGTTATGCAGTTTCATGATCCATATATGGAGTGGTACCGACGTATTACACGATGTTTGATCACACCCCCTCTCCATAGAGATCAGATGAGGTATCATAGTACAGCAGCAGCTAGTCAGTTATTGGTAAGATTTTTTAATTTATAAATGGTTTATTAAATTATAATTAATTTAAAATCATTTTTTTTTGTTTAACGTTTTTTATTTATTTATTTTAGAATATTGGTATGGTTGAGATTGCTAGTCGATCTGCTGGGCCTACTTTAGGTGCATTAGGCGACATTCATCGGATTGCTATTGATATTTTGCATGTTATTGGAGAGGAGCATCGCATACATTCACTCCGTCAGTCGCCTACATCATCATTCCCATCTATGAGCCCACTTGTGTCAGCCACTACAGTTAGGATGCAGCCTATTCGAGGCCGAGGGAAAGGTAGTAGACGAGATGATGGGCGAGCTGATCGACAGCCTCGACGATCTATGCATCCACCTGAGACCATGTTAGCACCATCCACATCATCTACCCCATTTGCATCTGAGGCTTCCACACTTCCCCCTTCACCCCTACCATCACTTTCACCTAAACCTTCTCTCTTAGGGCATATCGTATCAGATACTACTCTACCATCACCTATATTTCCTACCACAGAGGCCACTATACCTGATGTCACTATACCAGAGACTACCCCACTATCTACTAGTCTACCATCACCTCTACCTTTTCTCGAGGAGACCACTACACCACATGTCACCTCACCATCATCACTTATATCTCCTTTGCTCGAGTCCACTATACCAGATGTTATTGCACCAGCTACCATTACAGCAGATGTCATTCTTCCATCTCCTATATCACCTCTTCTAGATGCTACCATATCATATATCACTGTATTTGAGATCACCCCACCATCTACCACTTTACCATCACCTACACGTCTTCCCATAGAGACTACCATGCATCATACCCTTACACATGTTACACAGCTAGATATATGTCCACCTAGGAGACGTCGTGGTCCACGTAGACGTCGAGTCTTGCCTTCATCAGCTCCATCTCAACCTATACATACTGAGACATGGCAGATTGCACAGATAGATTCCACAGAGATGTCTTTTTATCATAGGCGTCCGCAGAGAAAGAGGAAGACCCCATCATGTGGCACTCATTGAGGATTGTTTTTTAGTTTTTGTGTTTATTTTCATTTGCATTATATTGTTAACTTTTTTTTTATTATGAACAAATTATTATATATTTAAATGAAAATATGATAAATTTTAAACTTAAATTGAACTTATATATATATTTATATATACCACTTACATATAGCAATCTGGCAATCTAAAATATTGGTTTTAGGTTTAAATTTAAACTAATTATATTTATAACTAATTAGTTACAACAACACTATATTGATATAGAAAAAATAATGTATTAAAAAAAATTTACAATCTAAACCTCCAATCAAAATAATTTTTAAAAAATTGAACATTCACATGATTTAAAATTTGAACTTAAAAAATTGGTTTTATGTTTAAATTTAAAGTTATGATCACCAACTACTATTTTGACTATTTAAAAAAAAAAAAAATCAAAAATCATGATTACCAATTACAGTTTTGTGATGTGAATACTCACATGAATACGACACACATTACATTGAAAATTATTTTGAGAATAAAATTATTTTATGAATTTTCTGTTTTAAAGAAATCATTTTTGCCCAAAACTCCCATTAGTACCCAATAAGAAACATTTTTCTTATTATCAATGAATTTACAAAAATATTCCAAAAACATTTTCATCTATTTACCAAAACAATTAAATTAAATAGTGAATTGATTGGAAAAACAAAGGTATTTTCTTTCTACAATTCTATATTTTAAGAAGTGGAAAAACAAATTCTTTTAGGTTGGCATTTTAAGTTTAACATTTTAAGCCTTTCCATTCCATTTTGATCCCATTTTGAAAGGAGAAAAATGGAAAAAAAAAATTATTTTTGTTGTATTTAAGTAATTTTCCAATTATTTACCCACTTGAAGTCATATTATATATATTTTGTACAAGTGTATAATTGCCTTTAATTTTTACACAAAGTTACAAAATAATATAATGTTCTTCATTATGAGGGTATAAAATAGTATATTTATAACTAATTATATTTATATTGAGTGTAGTGCCAAATATTTTCATAAAATTATCAAAATATATTTTTATATCAAATTAAAGACCTCAATTATTTAATTTCATATATTACTATTCTTTAAATAATGAGATTAATTAAAGTTAAATATTTTTATTACACCACTTACATATTTTTAATCAATATAAAATCAAAATAATATAATATTTTATTTAAAAAAATTAAAGTTAAATATATATATAAATATATATTTATATATAAAAGTAAAGTTGAAGCTGTAGTTGGTGACTATGGCTTTGACTGTTTTTAAAAATAGTCAAAGCTGTAGTCACCAACTATGGTTTTAAATTTTTTAAAAATAAAACCGTGGTTACTAACTACGGTTTTATAACGTGACAATTTACGTGGCATAGACACATTAGATTGGATATTATTTTTTAAATAGAGGTACTTTATGGATTTTTTTTTTAAAACTTAGTCTTTTGGTCAAAGCTCCCATGTAATGCCCTATTGTTTTTAAATCATCAAGAAAAAAATCCAAGAGCTGAAGAGAGAGGGTCTACAGATATTTAATTTATTATTTTTTTAAAATGTAAAATTATCCAATTTATTAATATAAGTTATATTATATATAGTACCTACAAAAGTTAACTTCAAGGCATATATGTTCTTTGTATACAAATAATAGTTTCTTTTTTTTTTTCTAAAATTATAAACATATGTTTTAAAATAATAAAAATTCTATATATAAAAACTTAAAGAATGTACTATTATTTCAATAAAAATAAATTTGTTAAAATAAAAATAAATTAATATCTTAAAAAATAATAAATATTTTAGGTTATTATTATTAATACCTTAAAATATTTATAACCTATCCCATCCTAACCGCCAGCCGAATATCAACATAATAGTACTAATAAACTTGATGAAACAATATAAAAATAATAATAATAATAATAATAATTTTTATAGGTTTGTTTTCTAAATGAAGCTTGTACGGGAATTTACCCATTTTGTAATATTATAATAAAGTTAGATCATTTTGCCAAACCTTGAAGGCAAAAATGAATTTAAGTAGGGCGATTCACATAGGTTATATCTTAAAACATGTATGATAAATAAATTGTGATTATTTTTTATAGTTAGAGAAGAGATTAAAATGGAAATAACTTAGCAGCCGAAGGAGACTGAAACTTGAATGAGTTATAATATAGTCGCATGCAGCCGGTGAATGGCACACGATGGAATTTAAAGTCACTGATCGTGATTTCATATTTGTTTGTCTTTTTCTATATTTTATCCATTGCTACGGTGGCTTTCATTGATTGAGCCTACTGATGGGAGCCCTTTTGTCCGTACACACAATATTGTTCATGTAAAGGAATCCAAGGCTCAAGGTATTTGTCTCCCTTAAATTTCTTTTTTTCCAAAATCGTCTCCTATAATTCTTTTTAAAAGAAATTTTAAAATCATTTCAAGACGAATTTTTTATTATAATTTTTTTTTTAAATCATCATTTAAAAGGACAATTTTAAAAAAAATAATTATTTTTATTTTTTTCTTTTCTACTTACTTATAAATTTGAAATTATTTTTTCTACTAGGAAATATTTTTTTAAACTATCGTCCTCCCGTAAAAAATTCCAGCCAAAGGCGTCCCAGAACATAAAGCTACAATGCTTACATATTCTTTAATGGAAAGTTAAAAATTGCAACCATCTCATTTAAAGTTGTAAAAAGGTTTTTATGAAATCTTTGTAAAGAAAATTAAATTAATAACACCCCAAGTTAAAAAGTAGTCTGCTCCTTTCCATACCTAATTGCAATACCACTCTCTTCTTTTTTTGATGTCATTGTTGCTGTTGCTTAATCCTTTTGTCTTGCCCCTTCTCTTCGAGTCACTGCCTCTTTCCCATTTTATCATCCATTCCTAACTTGGCTCTCATTCACCTCTGATTCCTTCACCGTCTCTCTGTTTGGAATCCAAACTCTGCTCCTTTCATTTCCTTGTTTATTTTAATTTGCTCCACCCTCTTCTTAATTTCCTCTTATTTTCACAGTTCCCATCTGTTTTCAACATAACCAAATCCCTCCACCCCCCCCACCAAAAAAAAAAAAAAATAGCTTGGTAATCTACTCTTCACATTCGGCCTCACATCAGGATCTGCTTGCAAAACACCGACTTTGTTCTCGTTTTGTCACATTGAATCAAAATCTCTTCACTCATATTCGCTACTGATTCTGCTTTTCATTTTGTTGGTGACCGTCTCTCTGCTTGGAACAAATACTCTGCTCCTTCCATTTCTTCCACTCTCTTATTTTAGTTTCCTTTTGCTCCCGCTTTCATTTGTTTCTGTTTTTTTCATCATTTCCCTTCTGTTTTCCCAACAAAACCGCACACACACCAAAAAAAAAAAATAAAGAAATCCAACTGAGACAAAATGACACGGATCATTATTGCCGTTGCTACAAAAGTTTCAGAGTACTTGGTTGCTCCAATTCGCCAGCTTAGTTATCTGTTTTGCTACCGCGGCCACATGGATGATCTCAACAAGAAGGTTCAGGAGTTGGGGCTTGCAAAGGATGACCTTCAGATTACTGTTGATGAAGCTATTAGAAGAGGGGATGAAATCAGACCTATTGTTAAAGACTGGCTGACTCGGGCAGATGGGATTACAGGGCAGGCAGAGGAATTAATGAACGATGAAAATAAGAGCTGTCTCAATGGCTGGTGTCCTAATCTCAAGTCACGGTACCTGCTAAGCAGGGTAGCAGACAAGAAGGCGCAGGTTATTGTTAAAGTCCAAGAAGACCGCAATTTCCCCGATGGCGTATCATATCGTGTCCCTCCACGGAATGTAACCTTTGAAGATTATGAAGCTTTTAAGGCAAGAGCCTCGACTGTGAGCAAAGTTATGGAAGCATTAAGAGATGATGAGATCAACAAGATTGGGGTGTGGGGCATGGGCGGTGTGGGCAAAACCACGCTGGTCAAACAAGTGTTCCAACTAGCTGAAGATGAGAAGCTGTTCACCACACGAGTCTACATAGATGTATCCTGGACTCGATATTCGGAAAAACTTCAAGAAGGAATTGCTGAAATTCAACAAAGAATTGCAGACATGTTAGGCTTGGAATTTAAGGGGAAGGATGAATCCACAAGAGCAGTTGAACTGAAGCAGAGACTGCAGAAAGAAAAGATCCTTATCATCTTAGATGGCATTTGGAAGGAAGTTAGTTTGGAGGAAGTTGGAATTCCTTCTAAAGATGACCAGAAAGGATGCAAAATAGTGTTAGCTTCTAGAAATGAAGACCTATTACGCAAAGACATGGGCGCAAAAGAATGTTTTCCAGTTCAACATCTAACAACAGAAGAAGCTTGGCATTTATTTAAGAAGACAGCAGGTGATTCCGTGAAGGGGGATGAACTGCGACCCATAGCAATTGAGGTAGTTAACGAATGTGAGGGTCTACCAATTGCAATTGTAACAATTGCAAATGCATTAAGAGGTGAAAGCGTGGCTGTATGGGAGAATGCCTTGGAAGAACTGAGGAGTTCTGCGCCAACAAACATCGGCGGAGTGGATCACAAGGTCTACGGATGTCTGAAGTTGAGCTACAACCATTTGAAAGGTGATGAAGTCAAGTCATTGTTCTTACTTTGTGGTTGTTTGAGCAATGGCGATATTTCAATGCATCAATTGTTACAGTATGCTATGGGTTTGGATTTGTTTGACCGCCTCAAGTCATTGGAGAAAGCAAGAAATAAACTAGTTACATTGGTGAGAACCCTCAAAGCCTTAAGCTTGTTGCTTGACGTTGAAGATGGAAAGAGTCAGGAGTCGTCAGGGTTGTTTAACGAGTTTGTCAGCATGCATGATGTTGTTCGTGATTTTGCCAGAACAATTGCAAGGAAAGATCCTCATCGATTTGTGGTGGAAGAAGCTCTTGGATTCGAAGAATATTGGGAAAGGAAGGATGAGTTCACATATTGCACTCGTATATTGATAGGCAGAGATATCCACAGGCTTCCAGGAGCATTGGCATGTCCCAAACTTGAATTCCTTTTATTGGATGGTAATAATTCGTCCTTGAAAATTCCAGACTCCTTTTTTGTAGTGACCAAAGAACTCAAAGTCTTGAGCTTGTCTGAAATGTGTCTTGCACCATTGCCTTCATCACTTCATTTCCTTCCAAATCTTCGAACATTGTGTTTAGACCAATGCCAGCTTGGAGATCTCGCAATAATTGGAGAACTCAAGCAATTGCAGGTTCTTAGTTTTGTGGGTTCCAATATTAAACAGTTGCCGAAAGAAATGATGCAATTGAGTGATCTAAGGTGGTTAGATCTGCGGAATTGCTCTTACCTCAAAGCAATTCCACAGAATGTCATATCAAGTCTATCTCGATTGGAGTGTATGTGTATGGAAAATAGCTTTACTCAATGGGAGGTTGAAGGAGTTAACAATGGAGAAAGCAATGCTTGCCTTTCTGAGCTCAAACGCTTGTCTTGGTTGTGGGCTTTAGACATAAAAATACCTAATCTGAATTTGCTTCCACCAGATATGCTCTTTGACAACTTGACCAGATATAGAATATTAGTAGGTGATCACTGGATGTGGCATCATACTTATAAAGCCTCAAGAACGTTGAAGCTCAGTGAGGTTAAAAGCCTTCATCTGGTGAAATGGTTTTCCAAACTGCTAAAGAGAACTGAAGATCTAGAATTGAGGGGATTGGGTGATACTAAACATGTGTCTAACGAGTTAGACTCGGAGGGCTTTCTTGAGCTGAAGCATCTCCAGATCCATGATAGTCCCGGGATTCAATACATCATTAATTCAATGGATCAGTGGGTCTCATCGCGTAGTGCCTTTCCTATCTTGGAGGGGCTGCATCTTCGGGACCTCATTAACTTGGATGCTGTATGCCATGGCCCAATTCCAGTGGGGTGTTTTGGTAACTTAAGAATTCTACACGTGGGCAGATGTAAGAATTTGCAGTATCTATTAGTTCTTCCCACAGGAGAAAGAAGGGAACTAGTGTTTCCTCAACTGATATCCTTGAGCCTGGAAGATCTACCAAAGCTCAGTAACTTCTACTCCACAGGAACCACTGCTACCCAGGAGTCATTGACAAGCAATGAAGGACCACAAGGAATCTATTCAGAGAGTATGCTTTATGCTCACACGTTATTTTTCGATCAGAAGGTATGTTAAAGACTTGATATCCAGTTTCTTCCATTTTAATTTATTTAAACTACTTTGATATCCAGTTTCTTCCATCTATGAGTGGATCACACCATGAATCCCACTTCATATTTATTAATTCATTTCTCATTTACCCAACCCTAACCCCAACCTACATATATATATATAGGTTGTCTGTAATGATGCTTCTCCTTTCTTTAATTAACGTTATTGTTACTTTAGTTTTGATAAGATACAAAACATAAAAGTTAGAAAAATATAATAGTTACATTTTGTTGAATAAATAAGAGAAAATCAATCTAAGGAAAGGAAGTAATTAGATAAAATCATCATGTAATACAAATCAGGAATAAGATATACGGTTCATAATTACTTGGGGTAAGACTCAATACCATCAACCCAATTGCTTGTATCTTTAACAGTGATACTAGTCCATGCTTAACAATTTAAAGTCAACAACAAAATCATATTATTAATTCATTTTATAGTATGAGTTAAAAGAAATTATATTAGACAATGTATAATTGAAAAAAAAAAAAAATGTAAAGCATTACAAAAGGAGAACCCTAGAGATCTCAAAAAATTAGGAACCATGGAGTTTCCAATCAATACCATCTCGTTGAAATAATTAATTTAAATTAATATATACTTTTCAAATTTAAAACATAAACCATGAAATTAAATGAAAGCCATAATTTTAAGGGAGAATTATCTTTTGGGGGTAGATGGCCCCCAAATTAACAAAAGGTCCATATAACTCTTCAAATTGAGTTGAAGGATATGAAATAGTAATGGATAAATATACCTTTAAGAACACATATAAAATATTTTATAAAATTAAGTTAAATAATTTTTTTCAATAATTTTTTTTTCAAAAATACTAAATTAAATAAAAGTAGTTTTCAAAAATATTAAATTCAATAATTTTTTTTTCAAAAATATTAAATTAAAATTTTTTTCAAAAATATTAAATTAAATTAAAGTATTTAAAAAATATTAAATTAAATATTTTTTTAAATATTAAATTACATAAAAGTATTTTAAAAAAATATTAAATTAAATAAAAGTATTTTTCAAAAATATTAATTTTTTTTGCAAAATCAACAAAGGGCATTTTTGGAAATACTGAAGGATGATATCCTTCAACTCAATTTTCATACTTTCATTGGGTCTTGGGCTCAATTTGAAGAGTTACATGGACCTTTTGTTAATTTGGGGGCCCATTTACCCCCAAAACATAATTCTCCCTAATTTTAAATCCATAGGGATCTTTTAAATTTTGACTTAATACACAAGCATGTTGCTTGTAATTTCTATAAAAGCAAAGGAGAGGGATTATATAACTTGTTATGCAAACATCATCTCCTTTAAAAATCAATTTGCTACCACTAGTGGGATGTAAGGCTGAGGGGACATGCCACCCCTCAATTTACCCAAAAAAAAAAAAATTGAAAAATGAAAAAATCCCTTACATCTAAAGAATTGTTAAGAAAATAAAAACTAAATGAAAATTTTGCGCTCTTTAAAAAATACAAATTTAATTTAAAATTTTTAAAAGATAAAAAATAATGAAAATTAAATATTATTACCAAAAAAATAATACTCACCATTAAGTACTATAAAAATACTAAAATTTAATTAAAATTATAAAAACAAGTAGAATCTTATTTAATATTCACACTTATTTTTTTGAGTTTATTCAATCTTTTTCCTTTTTATACTAACTTTTGATGATCATCTTATTTAGTTGTTCAAATTAAGTGAGTTTATGTTTTGTTTGAGTCATAAAACTATTATTGTTTGATAGGATATTCTGGATTATAGATAACATCTATCAAGTTACTATTAACTACTTATATTTTTACATGAAGTAAGAGTAACATGTGGTTCCATCAAAGTTTAAACATAAGGCACTAATGTTTGAGGGATGATTTATTATGTGAAAGATAAGTTTCAATAAAAGACTTTACTTTCAATTGTCTTATATTTAGTTATTTGAAAAAGAAAAAAAAAATTAAGGTACTAATTTAGTTTCTATTGAAATCTCAATCTCCACCGTTGAAAGCGCGCAAAAAAAATATAAGTTGTTGATAAAGGTACAAAGAATGAATGTAAGATATAAATGAATGAGATGAAGGTACAAAAGAACGAAACCTCAATGCACATGATGCAACTTGATTGGTCCTATTTTGTTGGTAGGTACCTCTTTGATATTATAGCTCTGAAAAATCTCAATATATATATATATACAAATAACTTTTTTTTCCTAAAAAATTATTAAAATTAATATTGAAAATTTCTAATGTTTTTTGTACTATTTTTAATTCTTTTCAATCTGCTTTAAATGTTATGGATAATTTTTTAATAAATTTTTTTTAAAATTTCAATGTTTTTATTATTTTGGTAGTTTAATTTGATGACACATTTTCATAATTAATATTTAAAATGATTTAATTTTTAATAACAATGAATACCTTTAATACATTACAATTTATAGATGATGACTATATATTATTTTTCTCATTGTCCTTCCCAACAATTGTGTCTGGCTCCTCCATTGGTTTCTACTTGCTTTAATTTTCTTATGGTTGATTGACTAATTGCTAAGAAGATGAAGCATTAATGAATGCAAATGTCTATTTGTACTTGAAAACTTTGGTATGGAAATGTCTATTTATACTTGAATGAGATCACCCAATGGATGAAGGGAGCTTGTGGCTCAAAGTGTAAATATAAGAAATGAAGAAACATGAGATGTTTTGAGAACTCAATAGTTTTATTTATTTTCTATCCACAGTAATATTTTCTCTTAGGGTTCATTAAAATCCGTCACTTTTCAATAAAGCATATCTATTTATACTTGAAGGCCTTGGTATTTAATTATATATGGAGAGTTCTTTAATTTTGAAACATTTCAAAAAGCTTTTTTAAAATAGAAGGTAGAGTGAGAAACGAATTTGGAAAACAAAATGATGAAGGGAGGGGATGGTATGGATGAATTCTCCTATTTTGTGAATTTTTTCAATCTAATTTTCTGCTATGTTCAGTTTTGATTCATATGTTAGTCATTCCAAAAGCTTTACCAATTCATAGATCTACACTTACCTCGAATTTGATGGCTTTGAAGTGACTAGAAGTCAAGTTTGATAAAGTCCAAAGTCAACTTGAGCATGTAATTAGGAAGAAATGGAACAAATTTGTCAACTAAACCTAATACATTAATAGAAACTCTAATTATTATGACCAAACATATATGAACGAGCAAGATTTATCAAATTTGAAAGAAGAGATAAAGAATAGAGGGGTTTCAAATTTTGATCCTTTCACTTGAATAATTTGAAAATCTGAATTTGGCAATTCTGTAATCTCCATTTGATTTTGGATATATGAAGTATTTGTGAATGGAAATGTTTTCTTTTTCTTGCTTTTTTATTCTAGTTTTCTTCTTTGTCATAGTTGCCTTACATGTTATATCCTATTATGTCTAGTTATTCAGAGCATATAGTTATATTACTAATGCGACAGAATCATGTCTGCAGATTGCATTTCCTAGATTGGAGGACTTGGATCTCTCCAACCTGGATAATGTGGAAAAGATATGGCACAATCCTGAGTTTATTGCAGATTCCTTTGGAAATCTAAAAAGATTGTCTGTACGGTCTTGTCAAAAACTGCAGAACGTTATTCCTTCCAATGTGCTGAAGAGGCTACCGAGTCTACAAATTCTGAAGATAGTGGACTGTAATTCACTGGAAGAGGTTTTTGATCTGGAATCCATAGGTAGTGAGGAAAATCATGATATTCCTACCCTTCAGTTGCGAGAATTGTGTTTAGATAATCTTGAGACGCTGAAGTGTGTATGGAATGAGGCTCCTCAAGGACTTCTCACCTATCAAAACTTAAAGTCTGTACGAGTTTCTCATTGTCCAAGTCTTAAAATTCCTTTTCCAGGTTATGTGGTGAGAAGCCTTCTGCAAGTTAAAGAAGTAGATATGAATTCTAGTAGGGTGAAGGAAATTGTTGCACACGAAGATATGGCAAAAGTAGTGTCCATGTTCTTATTCCCTGAAGTGACCTCTTTGACAAATTCCTGTCTAAAAGAACTAAAATGTTTCTATCTGGGACTGCATAATTTGGAGTGGCCAATGTTGGAGAGACTGGAGGTGGAAAGTTATGAAAGTCTGGAGATGTTGGCTTCCGAACTTGATAAACCAGTTGAACAACCCATCTTCCTTTGTGATAAGGTCAGAGCCCAAATTCTTTGATTTGTCTCAAGTTTCATATCCTGGAAGTTTTCTAATTGAAACTTTGTGTTAAAGTAATGCCACTTTAGCCATTCCATACATGATTCTTATCTATGATATTATTTGAATGCCATAATTTATGATTTGAAGGAGTCAAACAATACATTGATTTTATCATTTTGAGTAGTCAAGTTTTGTTGATTTACAACAAATGTTTTGAATAGCTATATATATATTTTTTATAATGTTTAAAAGAAAAGAAGTGCATGCTTTGCATGGTTAATTAGTCAATTTATTATAAATCTGGTGTGCCAATAAGTGAAATTTATGATAGTTTTGTTAATAATATAACATGAATAAAGTCGACCATGGTTGTCAAGTTAAGAAAAGCTTATTTATATATCACATTTTTTTATTTGAAAAATATTAAAAAGAACAAGTCCAATTCAAAATCACATTTTTTTTTTGCAGAAAAAGAATAAAAAAAACAATTCCAATAAGGACTTGTGAAAATTTTCTAGTTCCAAGTTTGATAGTTGCATAGTTTCTTTAGAATTTATGTTAAAGTCGTCTTTAATAATTTAAAGACTGTAATCTATTATCTTATGAATCTATTTGAATGGTGAAAGGCCTTCCAAAGTGTAGCTCAAGTGAGTGCATCCTCTAGTAATGAACTAAAGGTCCTTCCTTGAAGGCTTCCTAGAATTTAAATGGTATAGGATAGAAGAAGGATGAGCCCATAATACACAAAGTTTGCTTCAATGAAATCAAAATAAATGTCTTGCTACTTAGATAGATTTCTTATTGTAATAAAAAATTGGATTGTTAAAACATTAGTACATAGAATTTTTAATAGAGAACTTTTTACTAGGGAGAATTACTTGATTGTAATTAAATCAGGATTTTTTTCCTCTTTTTCCCCGTAATAAATATTTGGCAGGGAATGTATTTTTTTGGGAATTGGACCACCACTTTTGCAATTGATGTAATGATCTATTGCGTATTTGCAGGTTGCGTTCCCTGAATTGGTGTACTTGAATCTCTCTCTCAAGTTGAAGGAAATACAGGATCTTCAACCTTTATTTGGGGCCTTCTCTAATCTAAGGAACCTAATAATTGAGAACTGCCCATTTCTTTCCAATGTTTTGTCATCCAATTTTGTGCAAAGCTTAAGCAATTTAAAAGAGCTTACTGTGAAAAATTGTGACCTACTTGAAGAAGTATTTGGTCTTAATGGACTTGATGATGCTGACAATGAACATGTTGAGATACTCTCAAAGCTAGAAGAACTGAGCTTAATCGATCTACCTATGTTGAGATATATATGCAACAACAGCCCTCGACAATTTTCGTGCTTCAAGAACTTGAAATTGGTGCGGGTGAAGCAGTGTGACAGCTTGATGTATCTTTTTTCAGCTTCCATGGCATTGGGTGTTGTCAAACTCAAACACTTGCACATAGAAAATTGCTCTATGATAGAAGAAATTGTCATTGCAGAAAACGGAGCTATAGACAAGATCACTTTTCCTCAGATAACCCAAATTTCACTTCTATCTTTGCCCAACCTCACAAGTTTCTATCGAAGAACACAGAATCTTGGGGTGCTCTTCAATGAAGAGGTTAGCATGTCTCTTAGTTATTAATCTTCCACATCTTCTGCTTTTTGGTGGTTTTTTTTTTTTTTTTTTCTTTCTATTTAACACTATATTTGTAATCAATTATTTTTTTTCAGGAAAATTATTTAATTAATTGCTAAGAAGATGAAGCATTAATGAATGCAAATGTTTTCTTTTATTTATTTATTTCCTCTAGCTTTGTGTTCTTTTCATGTTTACCTTCTATGTCCTATTTCCTATCATGTTGTGATATTAACAAATTTATAGGTATTTTATTAACATGATGGGATGGACTCTGCAGGTTGCATTCCCTAAATTGGAGTTCTTGTATGTCACCGGCCTGGATAATGTGAAAAAAATATGGCACAACCAACTCTTTGCAAATTCCTTCAGCGAACTGAAGGAAATGAAGGTAGAAAATTGTAATGAACTGCAGAATATTTTGGCATCCAAGAATTGGTTGCCAAGTCTAGAGTCTCTTACAATACACAGCTGTGATGAATTAAAAGTGGTTTTTGATTTGGAAGTGATAAATGTTCCGGAAGATGTAACAGACAGTCAGCCGAGTCCATTGGGTTTAGATGATTCACAGAACATGGAGCATATGTGCAACAAGGTCCTTGGAAAAAAATTGTGCTTACAAAACCTGAAATTTCTCAAGGTGCATAACTGTGGCAGCTTGAAAATGCTTTTCTCGCTTTACACAGAACCTGAAGGAGCTGAAGAGATTATTGATAAGATCGAGTTTCCTGAATTAACGTCTCTTTCACTTGAATCTTTGCCCAGCCTAGCAAGTTTCTATCCAGGAAGCCATACTCTCAGAAGGCTTGGTCTGGGAGACCATGATATCCTTACTCCAGTGCTCTTCAGTGAAAAGGTCAGTTGTCTCTTAGATTTCCTTTTCTTCTCATCTTATAACAATTTTCCCTTCAGCACTTGATTTAGAACAAAGTTTTGAAAGAAAAGAATTTCATGAATGGATGGATAAAGGAAACTACATTTCAGTATTTCATTTCCTTATCTTGTTTCACAGTGGGAAGAACCTAAAATATGACACAACTTTTCATCAAAACTTGTTTCTCAAGCAGTGATAAAACTAATGCCTGGACTCTAGCCCAAGCTGGCTTGATGTATCATTGGCCAGTTATCTAACAACTTAGGCAGCCGAGTCAAATTGGAATCAAAGCCTTGTTTTCCAAATGATCATGAGATATCATTTTTTTTTTTTTTTGATAGGCAAATAAGAGAATGTATTAGAAAAGCCTAGTAAAGGTGAAAAGAGTACACACAAAGTATACAAGCAACGCCCAAGGAGCTAGGCCAAAAAGAAAAACCTTTCTTCTATCTAGACAAAAGTCATTCTATAAAGTCAAACAAGGACAAAGAATAAATCTCTAAATATACCCTACCCCAATTCACAAAAGTGTACAAAAAAGAGAGTTTTAGAACTTGGTCGGTACGTTCATTGTCATTGAACACTCTTTCATTTCTTTTCTTCCATAATGTCCACATTAAACAAAGGGGAGCAGCCCTCCAAGCTTTTTCCTTTCTCTTACTCACAGAAGCACCATGCCAAGCTATCAAATTCCTTTTGATTGAGGAGTGCAGGACCCCACTACACATCAAAAAGGGAGAAAAGCAAGCTCCATAACATTGTAGCCTTCTTACAGAAAAGGAGCAAGTGATCACTAGTTTCCTCTTCCATTTTACACAAGTGACATCTATTTGGTAGAATCCAGCCTCTTCTTTTAAGCTAATCAGTGGTCAAAATTCTGTTCCAAGATGCTTCCCAAGCAAAAAAACTGACTCTCATGGGAGCCTAAGATCTCTAAATAATGCTCCAAGGAAAAGGTTCACTAGAGGTAAGTGTGAGGGATCGGTAGAGAGATCTAACAGAGAATGAGCCATTCTTACTAATCTTCCAACTTAAAACATCCTCCACATCACTATGCAAAACCAAAGGGTGTATTTTTCGGAGCGAGCCCTCCACCTCTTCCATTTCCCAATCATTAAAGTGTCTTGAGAACAAAGGATTCCAGCTTCCCACCTCTCCTTCCTCCTCCCAAGCATTGCATACCCATTGATCCTTATTGACCGCCAATCTAAATAAGTTAGGAAAGGCATCCTTCAAAGCTTGGTCCTCACACCACAGATCCTTCCAAAATTTGACCTTCTTCCCATTTCCCACTATAAAGCGGGATCTAGAGCAAATGATTTCCCAATCTTTTTTAATGGCTTTCCACAATCCCACACCATAGGCTCCCCTCACTTCTTTTAAACACCAACCTCCTTCCTCCCCATATTTGTCTATAATTACTTGTTTCCACAAAGAATTCCTTTCTATAGCAAATTTCAGTTCCATTTCCCAAGCAGAGCTTTATTTAGGGCCACAAGACTGCGAATACCCAAGTCTCCTTGTCTCATATCAGTACAAACCGCACTCCAATTCACCAAGTGCGGATTTTTCTCTAAAGCGCCACCGCCCCACAGGAAGTCTCTTTGGATCTTTTCAAGTCTTGCACACACCTTCCGCAGAATAACAAAGAGAGACATTAGGTAAATAGGGAGGCTTGAAAGGGTGCTTTTTATCAAGGTGAGTCTTCCCCCTTTGGAAAGATATTGTCTCTTCCACAAGGACAAGCGCTTTCTGAATCTCTCCTCCACTACATCCCACATCCTTGAAGATTTGAAGGGAGCACCCAAGGGAAGACCCAAATAAGAGGAGGGAAGTTTCCCAATTCTACACCCCAAAACCGAGACGATATTCTCCAAATAGTCAACCCTTCCTACAGGGATAACCTCACTTTTATCCTTGTTCACTTTTAACCCTGAGATTGCCTCGAACCATAAAAACACCCAACTCAAGTAACGCAGCTAACCACTGTTGGCCTTGCAGAATAAAAGGGTATCGTCAGCAAACAGGAGGTGGAGCAAATCCCTTTCTATTCCATTAATGTTTCCCACCTTAAACCCCTCAATGAAGCCCCCACTTCTGGCTCTGAAGAGCAATTGGCTGAGAACTTCCATGACTAATAAGAAGAGATAAGAGGATAAATGATCCCCTTGTCTCAAGCCCCTAGTGCTGCGAAAAAAGTCTGAAACGGTTCCATTAATTAAAATTGAGAAGTTGGCTGTGGAAATGCACCAACTAATCCAATTTATCCACTTCTGCCCAAACCCCATCTTGGACATAACTGAAATAAGACAATCCCAATTGACATGATCAAACGTCTTCTCAATGTCTAATTTCAGAAGGAGTCCAGGGATGTTAACCTTTAGCCTGGAATCTACTGCCTCGTTTGTAATGAGAGCGGCATCCAGAATCTGCCTATTCTGAATGAATGCATGCTGGTACTCTGAAACCACCTTCCCAACAGCTTGTTTCAGCCTATTAGCCAAGACTTTGGCGAGTAATTTGTAAAGGCTCCCAACCAAGCTTATTGGTCTGAAGTCTTTCAGCTCTTCCGCACCCCCATTTTTTGGAATTAAGACGAGAAAAGTGGAATTTAAGCTCCTCTAGAAAGTGCCAAGGCGGAAAAACTCACCAAAAAAAGCCAAAATCTCAACTTTGGTAAAATCCCAAGAGAATTGCCAGAAAGCCATGGTGAATCCATCCGGACTTGGCGCTTTATCTCCAGAGAGGCTGCAAAGGGCTTCGAAAACTTCTTTTTCTGAAAAAAGGCTCCTCTAAGCTTCTGTCCCTTTCTAACCCCAAAACAGGAAACTATAAATTCCCCATTCTCGGTCTCCAGTCCTCAGTTTCTGCTAACAAAGTCCTATAATCCTTACACACCTCATCCTTGATATCTTCTGCACAAGTAAGGGAGTCTCCATTAATGTTCACCTTGGATAAGAAGTTCTTTCTCGCCCTGGCATTGGCCATCTTATGAAAGAATTTGGTGTTCTTATCCCCCTCCTTTAGCCATGTCTCCCTAAATTTTTGCCTTTAGAAGTTTCTTCCATTAAAACACACTTCTTGTACTCCTCCAAATCCCCCAAACGAGCCTCTACTTCCTCAGAGGATAGGGGATTAAGACTCTCCTTTGAATCCCAGAACTGAATTCGAGAAAGAGCCTCATATTTTTTAGCAAAAACATTACCAAAAACTTCTTTGTTCCATCTTCTTAGGTCCCTTTTAAGGGCTTTCAGTTTTTCAACAAGACAATGGCTGGTAGATCCTGCAACCGAGTAACCTATCCACCACGCGCGAACCAACTCTTTGAACCCATTCGACAGAAGCCACATTATTCTCCTAATGATTGGCAGCTTAACATTGTTGGCTACTTGGCCTGATGCACATATGGTATCGAATTAATTATTAGACTTTAACTCATGTTGACTGGATAAATTCTTGATCAATTACTTAACAACTTAAGATTTTAGGTTGGTAGCTTGACAGCCAAAAATATAGATAAACTTTTTTAATCAATTTTGCTTAATTTCTTTGAAAGGATGCACACTTCATAAATCAACTTGAGAATGTGCAATATGAGAAGAAAATTATATGACCAAGCTATGAAAGTGGGTATCTCAAGTATCATAATATTAGTAGCTAATGTTAGTAATAGAAAATTTTTACTTTATGGCTTCAAAAAAAGGAGTCGTACTTGTGTTCACTTGGACTATCCCATGAGTGATGACTTTGGCGGGCACCCTTCAAACAAGGAGTCAAACAAACCCCTATATCAAGATCGATGATAGGTTTTGATACCATTTATAATGATTGTACCTAACCATGTGGATATTGCTCGCTCTTTTAGGTTCAAAGGGGCCCTTATGACTTTAAAATATTTTTACAAGGTTAAGAAGAGTTCATACTTATATAGTGTCAGAAACTTTCTTCCTTATTTACACGGTTAGATATGGATCGATACAAATGGTATTGGAAGGTATCAGAGCCTA
Organism: Vitis riparia; assembly: GCF_004353265.1. Classification (NCBI taxonomy): domain Eukaryota; kingdom Viridiplantae; phylum Streptophyta; class Magnoliopsida; order Vitales; family Vitaceae; genus Vitis; species Vitis riparia. The sequence goes on from NC_048444.1 coordinate 25,833,211, forward strand.
TCCCTAATCCCGATGTGGGAGTTTGTTTGGCCCCCATATGGGATGTTTATCTATTTCGCCCCCATAAGGGATGTCTATCTGTTTGGCCCCATAATCCCGTGGGACATAACTAGGAAGTTATGTTTACATAGGGTGCTTAATTGTGATGTCTCACATCAGATAAGAGAGAATAATATTTACATGGTTAGGTGCAGGAAGCCCCAATTCAAATGATTATTACCCTTCTCAATATCCGTTTTAAAAAATTATCTTCTTGTTCGATCTTTTAGCCTACAGCCAATGGTTTCCTTGCTATGACCACTGTATCCAAAATTTGTTTCCTTTTGACAAATTAATGCTAGATTGGACATCACTTTCCCTACCACTTTTCTTGGTCTCTTAGCCAAGACTTTAGCTAGTAGCTTGTAAAGTCGTTGCACCAAACTGATAGAGCAAAAGTCTTTCAAATCTTCTGCTCCATTTCTTTAGGACTAGAACTATGAAAGTGGCATTTGAACTTCTTTTAAAGAAGTCTAGCTCATTGAACTTTGCAAAAAAAATAAAAATAAAAAGCCCTCACCTCATTCTTTGACAAAGTCCCCAACAAAACTTCCAAAATGCTATGGAAAAGTCATCTTGGCCAAAGGCCTTGTTTCCACTCAGGCTAGAAAGACCGCCTGAGAAAACCTCTTCCTCAAAAAACAGATTCTTAAGGAGCCTAGATTCTCCACTCCCAAAGAGGAGAAAGCCAACCCACTCATACTCATTCAGAATACCATAAAAAGCATTGACCACTCCTTCCTTTATCTCTAACTCCTTAGAAAGCTTTCTCCCATTCACTTTAATTGAGCTTACAAAAATCCTTCTCTCCAGGCATTTGCCATTTTGTGAATTTTTAGCACCTCTTTTAGTCATATTTCTCTTAGGTTATGTTTCATTCACAGAAAATATTAAGGAAAGAAAAAAAATGTCAAGGAAAATGATTTTCTCATGTTTTTATAAAAAATATAAAAGAAAATCAAATATATTAAAATTAATAAGAAACTTACGTATTTTCAAATTATTTAATATTTATATCGACGAATTAAAATAAGCAAAATGAGTTTGAAGTAACAAATAAAAATAATTTATCGACTTTTAATTTATTTTTTATTTTCCTTCACTTTTTCTTTCCTTCTACTTTTCCTTTATATTTTCTTTTCTTCGTATTTTCCCTCAAATTTTTCAGGAACCAAGTATAGCATTAATTTTTATCTCTAAGAGATCTCTTTCAACATTGGCCACTTCGTCAACTCCTTCACAGCCCCTCTCCTGGCCTCACTCTCCTCTACTGATAAAGCCCTATTCCCTTTCTTTTACATCCCACAGTCCAATCTGGTTGAGAGCTACAGCTTTATTAGTGGACACATTCCCTACCACCTCCTTTATTCCATGCTTTCAAATCTTGGTTCAAAGCCTTTAGTTTGCTATCTAGGATGTGGCTGCAAGAACATCTAAAATTATAGCTTTCCCACCATCTTCTAACCAAGTCTTTGAAACCTTTCACCTTTACCTGCATATTTACAAAACAGAAAGACATTTCTATAATAGAATAGGTTTATGTAAAGCATGAAGATCAATAATATTAGGTATTAAAATTAGTAATAGAAATTTATTAAACACAATGATTTAAAAATAATATGGTTAGGAGTAAATAAATGGTTCAAAAGATTTTATTGGGAAAATAATAATAAATGAAAAAGGGTTGTGTTTTGAAGGCATTTGGTGTAAAACAATTGAAATGGTGCAAAAAACAGTACAAGTCAACATATGAACATGGCATGTGAAGAAATGTCATGGGGATTTGTCATTGATGTGATTTATGGGGTCTCTGCAGGTATCATTTCCTAATTTGGAGATCTTGAAACTCTCTGGACTTTTCAAGTTGATGGGGATATGGGATCGCCGACTTCCGCTCGGCTCCTTTTGCAATCTACACATCCTGGAAGTGGAGAAGTGTCCATTCCTATTGCATGTTGTTCCAAAGTATTTGATTGCAAGTTTACAGAATTTAGAAAAACTAAATGTGGAAAAATGTGATCAACTACAAGAAGTGTTTGATCTTGAAGGACTTGACAATGCTGATTATGAGCATGCTGATGATGAACATGCTAGGATGCACTCAAAGTTGGAAGAACTGAAGTTAATTGATCTTCCTAAGTTGAGGTATATATGGAATAAGGACCTTCAGCAAAGTTTGTGCTTCCAGAACTTGAAATTGCTGCATGTTAAGCAGTGTGGAAGTTTGACGCATCTTTTCTCTTCTGGGATGGCTTTGGATCTTGAGCGACTGAAAGACTTATGCGTGGAGCATTGTTCTATGATAAAAGAAATCATCATGGTGGAAGACAGGGTTGCAGACAAGATTATATTTCCTCAAACAACACAGCTTTCACTTCTATCTTTGCCCAACCTAACAAGTTTTTATAGGGGAACTCGTACACATGAAAAGGTTCACATGAAAGACTGCGATATCCTTGCTTGTGTGCTATTTCATGAAAAGGTTAGTTTATCTCTGTTATTTTTTTTTTTTTTAAATATCATTTTCTTTGTCTTTTAATGCTTTATTAGGAATCAAATGCCTCAAGAGGAGTAAAAAAATAAAGAATTAATTAATAGAAAAGATTTCTTTCTTTTATTTGGAATTATGGAATTTAAATGTGATAGAATTTCTGTTGACACTATCATCCATAAGGCCATCCAAAGATTAGGTTAAAATGGTAAGTTAAGGAATCCTTTTTCGAAAATATTTGTGTACTTAGTGGAAAGCAAGTATTTTATGCATCAATTATTTTCCATGATGGGTTAACTGAGTTAGATTGGTTAACCCAAGCTCACTACAATTTATATTGTTTTTGAGTCGTGTCATCATTATATCAATTCAAAATTGTCACCCCTAAAAAATTATGATAAATTAGACATATATATTAGCTTCAAACTTGATAACATAATTTAATGATCACTCTTCTTGGTTGGAAAGGTAAGAGCCAAAATACCTTTAGATTCTTCTATGTCTCTATGTCTTGTAGCTCTCTAAGGATTGTGCTAAAGTAATGGCTATCTATGATTTATGAGCCTCATTCAAGAATTCTAGTATTAAAAAAATTAGCTTGATTTGATCATTCCATCATTTGATTTTGTTGTTTTATATTGATTGTTTTCATAGCTAGAAAACTCTTAAGTTTGTTAAGTCATAGTTCTTCTTAAAGTTAGTAGCCTTTTTATTAGTGGTACTTCTATTGAAAACCCTTCTTTGAAGAACCAATTAGTGATTAGATACAAACTACAAATCAAAAAAATGTTTTTCATCACTTTTTCTAGTAATGTGTTGTGTTAACAAAAAATGTGTTTTTTAAAAAGTACCTATCAAGTTGTAGTTCAAGAATAACTTCAAATGATTTTTTAAATTTTGTCAAAAACAATTTTTGTTGAAGATAACGCTTCCAAGTATTAGGAAAATATGCTTCTAGCCATCATCAAATCTCTCCCGAATAGGCTTTGAGTTTAGGGAGTTGATGTGGTTTCGGTGAATGATTTTATGGTCTCATTCTTAATTAAATGTTTGTAATAACATGCGAGTATGGGAAGGAAATTATGAGCTAATAGAATAAGCTTATGTAAATCATAATGTGCAATAATATAAGGCCCTAAAGTTAATAATAGAAAATTATTAAACTCTATGACTTAAAAATAATATGCTTTGGAGTTAATAAATGATTTAAAAGATTTTATTGAGAAAATAATAATAAATAAATAAAAAAAAGGGTTACGAAGGCACTTGATGTAAACAATTGAAATGGTGCAAATAAAAGGACAAGTCAACACATGAACATTCACATGTGAAGATATGCCTTTTGTCTACTAGTTTGCAATTACTTCAATTTATGGATCTCTGCAGGTATCATTTCCTAACTTGGAAATCTTGAAACTCTCTGAGCTTTCCAAGTTGACGGAGATATGGGATCACGGACTTCCACTCAGCTCCTTTTGCAATCTACACATCCTGGAAGTGAAGAAGTGTCCGTTCCTATTTAATGTTGTTCCAAACAATTTGATTGCAAGTTTACAGAATTTAAAAAAACTAAATGTGGAAAAATGTGATCAACTAAAGGAAGTGTTTGATCTTGAAGGACTTGATCATGCTAATGCTAGGCTGCACTCAAAGTTAGAAGAACTGAAGTTAATTGATCTTCCTCAGTTGGGGCAGATATGCAATAAGGACCTTCAGCAAATTTCGTTCTTCCAAAACTTGAGAGTCCTACAGCTGAAGCAGTGCGACAGCATGATGTATCTTTTTTCAGCTTCCATGGCGTTTGGTCTTGTGCAACTTAACAACTTATGGGTGGAGCAATGTTCTCAGATAAAAGAAATCATCAAGGTGGAAGATGGGGTTGCAGACAAGATTATATTTCCTCAAACAACCCAGCTATCACTTCTATCTTTGCCCAAGCTAACAAGTTTCTATCAAAGAACTCAGACTCCTGGAATGCTTTTCAATGAAGAGGTTAGAATGTCCTGTTATTCTTTCACATCTTATACGTTTATCTTTTTAACACTTACTAGGAATCAAATTTCTTTAAGAAAAAAAATTTAATTAATAGAAGTTTTCTATCTCTTATTTGGAATTAGAGGACTTTAAATATGACCCCATTTTCAATCAGACATTTTCTATTCATTGATTCTTTGAAAATTAGGTTGGAGTAGAAAAGAAAGAATTATTTGCATTCCTCTCTCAAATTATTTGCAATTTATGGTGTTTCTAATTAAATAATAACATACTAACTTTTTCTAAACAAAAAATCTTTCTTTCAGCTTCAATTTCTGATGGCAATACCATATGATGAGGAACCTCTTGTCACGACTACTTTTATATTTAAAACACTATTTTATGGATCTCGATTTACCATAATGTGAAGTTTCCCTCCATGGATGTGCGTGGGTGGGAAAGTAAAAGACTACACAAAACATGATACCCATATTATTTCTTAAAGATCCCAACTTAATGGCTAATGTTTAAGTGGGGTTGCACTATCAAGTCTAGTTCAAGTCCCTGCCTTGTCAAATGCACCTATTTTCATCCTCTTATTGCATTATTTGAATAAAAAGCACAGAAGTAGTCACACCGGTCTTGGTTTTCCCTTCTTCCTAACTTATTCTTGCTGCTTTTCCTCATGCTCTATTAATTAATTGTCATCTTATAACAATTTTCAATGCTCTTCAATGACAACCTTTGCCCAATGCTCTTCAATGAAAAGGTCGGTTGTCTATTAGATTACCTTTTCTTCTCATCTTATAACAATTCTCCCTTTGGCACTTTATTTAGAACAAAACTTTGAAAGGAAGGAATTTCATGAATGGATATGGGAAGGAAACTACATTTCACCATTTTATTTCCTCTATCTTGTTTCACAGTAGGAAGAACCTAAAATATGATTGAACTTTTCATCAACTTGTTTCTCAATCAGTGATAAAAACAGTGCTAGGACTTTGGCCCAAGCTGGCTTGATGCATCATTGGCTAGTTATCTAACAATTTATGCTTTTGAGTCAAATTGGTATCAAAGTCTTGTTTTCCAATTTAATGACCATGAGATATCATTATTCCCCTAGTATTTCCAAAGCTCATATTGGCTGGATACATCCTTGATTGATTACTTAACAACTTAAAATTTTAGGTTAAATTGGTAGTTTAACAGCCAAAAATATTAATAAACAATTTTTTATCAATTTTGCTTTCTTAGGGTTCTTGAAAATCTGCCACTTTTCAATACCATGTATATTTATACTTGAAAATCCTAATATTTAAAATCTGCCACTTTTCAATACCAAAAAGCCTTTTTAGAATAGAAGTTAGATTTAAAAACTGAATTTGGAATTGGAAAATGAAATTATACGCACACCATTTGAACTCCTGAATGGGGGGTGTTTGAACCTCCAATGGGTGTGCTCTCCTATTTTGTCACTTTTTTTTTAGCTGATTTTATGCTATGTTCAGTTTCGATTCACGTGTTAATCATTCCAAAAGTTTTACTAATCCATAAATGTATATTTACCTTGGATTTGATGACTCTAGAGTGATTCGAAGTTAAGTTTGATAAAGTCCAACATCAACTTGATATTGATAAAATCTAAGAAAGCAAGTTGCATCTAATCAAGAAAAAATGGAACAAATTTGTCAACTAAACCTGATATATTAATCTCTGATTATTATAACCCAATATATGAACCATTAAGATTTATCAAATTTGGAAGAAGAGATAAAGAAAAGAGGGGTTCAAATTTTGATCATTTCACTCGAATAATTCGAAAATCTGAATTTGGCAATTCTGTCAGCTTCATTTGATTTGGTCATATGAAGTATTTGTGAAGGCAAATGTTTGATTTTTTGTCTTTTTTATTCTATCTCTGTTCTTTGTGAATAGTGCCTTACATGTTATATCCTATTATGTGTAGTTATTCAGAGTATATAGTTATATTACTAATGCCACAGATTAATCTTGTCTGCAGGTTGCATTTCCTAGCTTGGGGGACTTAGATATCTCCAACCTGGATAGTGTGGAAAAGATATGGCACAACGAGTTTGTTGCAGATTCCTTTGGAAAACTAAAAAGACTATCAGTGCGGTCTTGTCAAAAACTGCAGAATGTTATTCCTTCCAATATGCTGAAGAGGCTACCGAGTCTACAAATTCTGAAGATAGTGGACTCTAATTCACTGGAAGAGATTTTTGATCTGGAATCCATAGATAGTAAGGAAAGTCATGATATTCCTACGCTTCAGTTGCGAGAATTGTGTTTAGATAATTTAGAGAAGCTGAAGCGTGTATGGAATAAGGCTCCTCAAGGACTTCTTACCTATCCTAACTTAAAGTCTATACAAGTTTCTCACTGTCCAAGTCTTATAATTCCTTATGAAGGTTATGTAGTGAGAAGCCTTATGCAGGTTAAAGAAATAGATATGAATTCTTGTGGAGTGAAGGAAATTGTTTCACACGAAGATATGGCAAAAGTAGTGTCCATGTTCTTTTTCCCTGAAGTGACCTCTCTGACAAATTCCTGTCTAAAACAACTTGAATGTTTCTATCTGGGACTGCATAATTTGGAGTGGCCAATGTTGAAGACACTGGAGGTGGAAAGTCATGAAAGTTTGGAGAAATTGGCTTCCAAACTTGATAAGCCAGTTGAGCAACCCATCTTCCTTTGTGATAAGGTAAGAGCCCAAATTCTTTGATTTTGTTTCTAGTTTCATAGCCTTGAAGTTTTCTAAAACTTTTTGTTAAAGTCATGCCACTTTAGCCACACATGATTGTGATCTATGATATTATTATAAATGCCATAATTTATGATTTAAATTATTCAAACAATAGCTTGATTTTATCATTTTGAGTTGTCAAGTTTTGTTTATTTACAACGAATGTTTTGAATAGCTAAACTTTTTTTTAGAATGCTTCAAAGAAAATAGCGCATGATTAATTGCTTGGCTAAATTAGTCATTTTATTATAAATATGCGGTAATAAGTAAAATTTAGAGCAAAGTAGGTTATGATAGTTTTGTTAATATTACTACATGAATAAAGTACACCATATGGCAAAACTTGAGAATCAAGGCACATGCATAATTGTTAAGTCATAGGTGTGTGTGTGTGCATGTGCATGTCGATAGGAAGTATGAAGTATAAAGTAATGTATAACCAATTTTATAAAAAAATGAAAGAGTTAAACTATGTCATATCTTATGAAAAAAATTGATTATTGGAGTTTTGAAATGTTCAAATTAAAAAAATATGACTTTAATGTATAGATTAATCACATAATCTACAAAAACGAACTTTTTGAATTTTTAGTTCCAAATTCTAACACGACAAGTGCACTTATATATATATAACCTAATATATTAAGTAAAAACAAAAATTATTCACTATTCACCATCATTTTCAATGTTAACATGCAAACCATTCAAATGAAAATTCTCCAATATTTATTATAAAATAAACTTACTTAACTTTTAATATTTTATTTGAGAAAAGTATAAATACCTTAGCATTGAAAGAAAATTAGCAAAATTAATAAGCTTAAAAAAATTAAGTTCAACAATTTTATGAAAGAATGGGTTGCCTTTAAGAGAAAGAAAATTAAGATAATGAATTCATAAAAAATAAAAATAAATTAAGATAAAATCTTAAAAATTATTTAGAGAAACAAAATTAGGATAATGGATTAAAGAAAAAAGAAACAAGTGAAAACGTGAGAAGAGAGATAAATATAAAGAAGTACTATGTTTTAAGCTAGGACCATAATTTTATAGAATTTAATTTTTTAAGGTTTATTTTTGAATTTTGTCTTTTAGTGAAAGAATAGTTTATATTAAGAATTTTGGAGATTTTAGCCTTAGATATATTCAATTCCACCTTTTCTTCAACCTTTTGAAAAATGAATCAATCTAAGAATGGTATAGTGTGTACAAGAAAAAATAAATATTGAGAAAGTTATGATTTTTTAAGTGGGGAATGAATATTTTATTTTTATATTTTTAGTTTTAAATTTTGATTTTAGTTTTAATTGTAGTTTTGTCATTTTTATTATTTTTTATTTAATTGTTATCTATAATAATTTTTTATTGAATTTTATAATGGAAAGACATGAGAGATGAAATGTTTTCATAAAAATTAGATTGTTAGAATGTCGGGAAACAAATTATTATGAGAATGAGGATTTTTCTAATTGAGATAATTTAGTCCCACTTTAATATTGAATTATTACCTATTGAAAAGCAGGATGAATCATAATATATCACATGAATAATTTGGTCCCATTGTTTTGTACCAAACTTGTATCTTAGTACCTTAATATATATATATATATATATATATAACATCTACCCAACAATACTGAAGAAATACCCATCCAAAAGTGAAACTATGTCGTCAAATGTACAATTTGGTTTCATTGCTTTATACTTGATTTGTATCACAATTTTTATTATCTTAGTTCCATTCTTTTGTATTTTGGTTTCATTTGTTAATACTTGGTCTCATTTGTTTATATTGTAATCCTATATATTTGTACAATTATTCAATTGTTTAAATTTCACTATATACTTTCAACAATGACCTAAAATTATATATATATATATATATATATATATATATATATATATATATATATATATATATATATATATATAATGACTAGGATTGTTTGTAATTATAAACTAAGCATTACTCTTTTTTCTCAAAAAAAAAAAATACAAAATAACAAGTCCAATGATGAAAATTTTCTCATCTCAAGTCTAATAGTTTTGTAGTTTCTTAAGGATTATATCACATTGTTTTGTACCTTGATTCCATTCTTTTGTATTTTGGTCTCATTTATTAATACCTATTCCCATTTGTTTATACCATATCCTATATATTTGTACAATTATCCAACAGTTTATATATATATATAGATTGTATTTTGGTCTCATTTGTTAATACTCGATTCCATTTGTTTATACCATAATCCTATATATTTATGCAATATCCAACGGTTTAGATTTCACCATACACTTTTATATCTATATATCTATCTATCTACCTATATATATGTGTGTGTTGAGGGGGGGTTGTTGGGTAATGACTAAAATTGTTTGTAATTATAAACCACGCATCACTCTTTTTTATAAAAAAAAGATTACAAAATAACAAGTCCAATGTTGAAAATTTTCTCATCTTGGGTCTGTTGTGTAGTTTCTGAAGGATTTATGGTAAATCTCCATTAGGACTTGAATTGTCAAAAGCCTCCTAGAGTAAAGGTCAAGTGATAGTGCCCTTTGGTAATGAATTAGAGGTCTTGAGTTAGGGCTGTATTTAAGTGGTGTAGGTAGAAGAGCAAGCCCATAATAAGCAGAGTTTGCTTCGATGCTAGTTGGAAGAAATGTCAAAAATACTATAAAAGTTTTTAATGGAAAACCGTTTAGAGTACATAACTGAAAATATGAGTAGCATGTCTAAATTAGTCTGCTTATGTTTTTTGTTTCTCTGATTCATTTGAGGTAATAAGTTAGATTCACAATAAAAGAGGTCATGATTCTTTTGCTACATGAATAAAATGCAATTTAAAAAAAAAATGAAAAAAACTTGAGAAGCAAATGTCGAGGTGTGTGCCTAAAGCCATCTCGGTAGATGGAGTCAACTTACAGGTGCTTCATTTATACATTCCTATGGATAAATTCATTTATACATTCCTATGGATAAATGTATGGTACAATCAATGATGAAAATATCGGTAATCACGGATATATTGGTACTTCGATTTTATGGATATCGGCGGATATTTTGGAAAAAAATATCGGTAAGCTTAAAATTGTTAAAAACTCATGAAAATGTAAGGAAAACTTCATAATAATATAATTAGAAGTATAATAGACATTTTAAAGTTATTTTATTGAAAATTTTGATATATGTATAACATGATTTATCATATTTGATAATAATATCGTATGCATCGATAAAAATATGAATTTTATAAGTATACATTTATTATTAAATTACACCTAATATTATGATATTTGATTATAATATGTCTAATTTTAAATATATATTAGTATTAAAATATGATCCATTTAATTCAATTGTATTAAACAATATAAAATAAATAATGATATATATATATATAATTTTTTAATATTTAATTAATTATTAATGATATTAAAAACATTATGAAGAAAATTATATAATTTTTATATTTTTGGTAATTAATTAAAAGACTTTGCATTTAATTATAAAATAATTATAATTAATTTGCTCTTTAAAATATTCTTATATTTTCTTTATATAATGAGTTTAAGTATATATATATATTTGTTGCATATTATGTATCAAATGGCAAGTTAGCCCAGGTGGTAAGCGGGTGAACCCCAAACCAAAAGGTTTAGGGTTCAAATCCTCTCGGCCCCAAGCAAATGGGGGGCACGATTTCTCGCGATAAATCCTGAAATATCGCCAGACCGATATTTCCCCATGAAATATCGTGTCGAAACCCTTCGATACACGATATTTTCGGTGAAATATCGCGACATTTTCTTCCTTGGGTACAATTTAGAAGCTCACAGTTTTCTCTTCAAGATTTGATGGAGCATGGGAAGTATTAATGAGCTAGAAAACAAGTTACATAAGTGACAAATCCTAACAATATTATGATCTAATGTTTTTGATACAAAGTAAGTTCCATAGCAGTCCATAAATAGTTTAAAAAGTTCTGTTAGTGAAATAAAAATAATTAATTGAAAGAGTTTCTTGTATTAAACTTTGACCATCTCATTTGAAAACCAATAAATCGTCTATGAGAGCAGGTTAAACCTTTTATAGCATTCGACATCACACCTTGTGGACTTGTTCTAAGAGTCATCATTTGGGTGACCCATCCTTGATCTTAAGAGCGGCATTTGCACCACAATAGGGTTCGTGTTATGAAAGTGGATGGATAGTTTTAGGAATATGTATGAACTTATTCATTTGGTTTATTTATTTTATGGGTTTATTTGTAATGGAATAAAATATTGGCAGGATATTTTGGAATATATGTCCCTAACTTGCAATTGATGTAATGATCTATTGGGTTTTTGCAGGTTGCGTTCCCTAACTTGGAGGTCTTGAATCTCTCTCTCAAGTTGGAGAAGATGAAGGATCTTCATGTTTTATTCGGGGCCCTCTCTAATCTAAAGATCCTGATAGTTGAAAACTGCCCATTCCTATCGAGTCTTTTTTCACCCCAATTTATAGAGCGCTTAAACAATTTAAAAAAGCTAACTGTGAAAAAATGTGACCTCCTAGAAGAAGTATTTGATCTTAAGGGACTTGCTCATGGTGATGATAAACATGTTGAGATGCTCTCCAAGCTAGAAGACGTGAGCTTAATTGATCTACCTCAGTTGAGAGATATATGCAACGACAGCCCTCCACAAGTTTTGTGCTTCCAAAACTTGAAATCGCTACAAGTGAAGCAGTGCAACAGCGTGACGTATCTTTTTTCACCTTCCATGGTGTTGGGTCTTGTGCAACTCCAAGACTTACACATAGAACATTGTCCCGCGTTGAAAAAAATTTTTACCGTGGAAGGCAGGGATACCGATAACTGGCCCCCACAAGTTTCCCGCTTCCAGAACTTGAAATCCCTACAGGTGAAGCAGTGTGAGAGTTTGTTGTATCTTTTTCCATATTCTGTGGCCTTGGGTCTTGGGCGACTTCAAGACTTACGCATAGAAGATTGTCCCGTGATGACAGAAATTGTTACTGCAGAAGACAGGAATTTTTATAACCAGCCGCCACTGGTTTCATGCTTCCAGAACTTGAAATCCGTTCAGGTGAAGCAGTGTGACAGCTTGATGTATCTGTTTTCATCTTCCTTTGCATTGGCTCTTGCGCAACTCCAGGACTTACGCATAGAACACTGTTGTACGATGAAAGAAATTGTCACTGCAGAGGGAGTTAGAGACAAGATCATTTTTCCTCAGACAAAGCGCATTTCACTTCTAAAGTTGCCCAAACTAGCAACTTTCTATCTAAGTCAGAATCTTGAAAAGATTCATATGGGAGACTCTAATACAGCTCCTGGGGTGCTCTTCAATGAAGAGGTTAGCATGTCTCTTAGTTATTTTTTCACATCTTATACTACTACTTTTTTCTTTTCAACAATTTATGAATCAATTTTAGATTTAATTACTAGAAAAGATTTGTTTCTTTTCTTTGGAATCTGAGGATTTTAAATATGACCGGATATCCAATTGAAACTTTTATGCATTGGGTCTACAAAGATTAGGTTAAAGTAGAAACAGAAAAAATGTTGATTAAGTGCCAAAATATTTTTTTTTCTTCAAATTCTATATTTTTTTGGATAAAATTCAATTGTCCATGCAAATTCTTTCCAATCCTCTCTCAAATTATTTGCAATGTCTGTTGTTTCTAAATAATAGCATATTATAACTTTTTGAAACAAAAATCATTTTTTTGGCTTCAATTTCTGGTGGAAATACCATAAGAGGAACTTCTAGCCATCATTGCTATTATTTTTGTGACTACTTTTATATTTAAAGTAAATATATTACGAATCCCTTATTTATCATTATGTGAAGCCACCCTCCATGGATGTGCATGGGATGGAAAGTAAAAACACTACACCTATATTATTTAAAGATCCCAGCTTAATCAAGTTTAATTGGGGTTCCATTATGAAGCCTGGTTCAAGTCCCTGCTTTGTCAAATGTTCCTATTTTCATCCTCTTGTTGCATCATTTGAATGAAAAAGCACAAAATTAGTCACACCAGCGTTGGTTTTCCCTTCTCCCTAACTTATTCTGGGTGCTTTTCCTTTGGGAGAATTATGTTTTGGGAGTAGATGGGCCTCCAAATTAACAAAAGGTCCTTGTAACTCTTCAAATTGAGCCCAAGACCCAATGAAAGTATGGAAATTGAGTTGAAGGATATCATCCTTCAGTATTTCCAAAAATGCCCTTTATTGATTTTGAGAAAAAAAATTAATATTTTGAAAAATACTTTTATTTAATTTAATATTTTTTTAAAATACTTTTATGTAATTTAATATTTTTTAAAATACTTTTATTTAATTTAATATTTTTTAAAAATAAATTTATTTAATTTAATATTTTTAAAATAAATTTATTTAATTTAATATTTTAAAAAATATTTAATTTAATATTTTTTTAAATACTTTAATTTAATTTAATATTTTTGAAAAAAAATTTTAATTTAATATTTTTGAAAAAAAAATTATTTAATTTAATATTTTTGAAAACTACTTTTATTTAATTTAGTATTTTTGAAAAAAAAAATTATTGAAAAAAAATTATTTAACTTAATTTTATAAAATATTTTATATGTGTTCTTAAAGGGTATATTTGTCCGTTACTATTTCATATCCTTCAACTCAATTTGAAAAGTTATATGGACCTTTTGTTAATTTGGGGGCCCATTTACCTCCAAAAGATAATTCTCCCTTTTCCTTTTGCTCTATCGATTAATTTCTAAGAAGATGAAGCGTTAATGATCAATGCAAATGTTTTCTTTCATTTCTTTCTTTCTTTCTTTGAGCTTTGTGTCCTTTTCCTATCTAGCTTTTATGTCCCATTTTCCATCATGTCGTGATATTAATAAATTTGTAGGTATTTTATTAACACAATGGGGTGGACTCTGCAGGTTGCATTCCCTAACTTGGAATTCTTGCATGTCTCTGGCCTGGATAATGTGAAAAAAATATGGCACAACCAACTGCTTGGATATTCCTTTAGCAAACTAAAGGAAATGAAGGTAGAAAATTGTAATAAACTGCAGAATCTTTTGACATCCAATGTGTTGAATTGGTTACGAAGCCTAGAGTTTCTTAAAATAGACAGCTGTGGTAAAGTAAAAGAGGTTTTTGATCAGGAAGTGATAAATGTTCAGGAAGATGTAACAGACACTCAGTTGAGTCAATTGGTTTTAGATGATTTACAGCAACGGTTGCATATGTGCAACAAGGTCCTTGGAAAATATTTGTGCTTACAGAACCTGAAAGTTCTCGAGGTGCATAACTGTGGCAGCATGAAAAACATTTTCTCGCCTGACATGGCATTGGGTCTTGTGCGACTTGAAGGAATAAACGAAATCATCGGGCAGGAAGATGGAGCTGAAGAGGTTATTGATAAGATTGAGTTTCCTGAATTAACCTCTCTTTCACTCAAATCCTTACCCAGCCTGGCAAGTTTCTATCCAGGAAGCCATACTCTCAGAAGGGTTGGTCTGGGAGACCATGGTATCCTTATTACAGTGCTCTTCTATGAAAAGGTCAGTTGTATCTTAGATTTCCTTTTCTTCTCATCTTATAGCAATTATTTGAATGAAAAAAGCACAATTTAGCATCATCTAACTTGGTTTCCCTTCCTCGAGCTGTTTCTTAAGCTCTATGTGATTGCTGATAAGACACAGCATCAATGAATACAATCTTTTTTTCTTTTTTTTTTCCTTTTTTTTGTATCTTCCACCTTATAACGTGTTTGAATCCGTGCAACGATTAATGGTGAAAAATAGAAAAACAAGAAAGAAGAACACGGAGATTTAACATGGTTCAACTAATTGCCTACGTCCACGGAAACAGGGAAAGAGATATTCACTATGTTAAAATTAGGATTACATAAAAGGGTATTTATACTAAACCTTATAAATGAAATTCCAAAAATACCCCTGACCTATCGTTCGCCCCACAACAAAAGAAGTACAAGCCTAAATGGCAAATGTCATTCGCTCCGCTTCGCTCCGGCATTTTACCCATTTTTCTCCATATGTCTTTTCGTTCAAATATGAGCCACATACTACGATATAATGTTTTTCTGATATTTAACTTATGTGTCTAATACCTATCATATTCAGCTATTTCAAAATATATAGGTATTTTATTAACAGAATAAGATGAATTCTGCAGGTTGCATTCCCTAGCTTGAAGTCCTTGAACATCTCTGGCCTGCGACGTATGCAAAAGATATGGCACAACAAGTTGATTGAAAATTCATTTAGCAAACTAGCAAAAATGGAGGTAGAATGTTGTGATGAACTGCAGAATTGTTTGCCATTATTTGTGCTGAAGTCGTCAAGCCTACAGATTCTTAGAATAGCCAACTGTGGTAAATTAAAAGAGGTGTTTGATCTGAAAGGGGCAGATGTTCTGGATAATGAAACAGCAACTCAGTTGATTAAGTTGGAGCTACATAATCTCCCACTGCTGCAGTATATATGGAATAAGGATCCCTATGGAACTCTCACCTTTCAAAACTTAGATTTTGTGGAAGTTTTCGATTGTCATGGTTTGAAAAGTCATTTTCCAGCCGGTAGCATAGTCCGAGACCTTTCACAGCTTGAAAAGCAATTGATAAGAACTCGTTGGGAAAAAGACTTAGAAGGGAAAAATGAAGGGAAAGATTTTGTGTTCCCTGAAGTAACCTACAATGAACTTGAACTTCCCGCTCTGCGAAAAATCAAGGGTAAAGAGGTCTTGAAAGTGCATGATTATGTGAGCGAGATTTCAGAAGACATGCCTGGAAGTTCAGGATAGTATCCCAGATCAAGGTATGACCGTATGAGCCTAAATTTGTTGGCTTTTTATCACTTCAGGTTTCTTAATTGTCTATATATATATATCATCCTTATATATGTTGGGACAAATTCCTAATTCATATATTTTTTTTTTTGATAGAAAAAAATATCAGACAAAATATTTTCAATATTGATTTATTCTTCTAATATTAGATTTCTTTATAAAATAATTAAAAGTATTAAAAATATTTTTATAAATATTATAAAGGAACAAATTATGAGATAAACATGTAAAACCAATACAAAGTAGGAAGATGTTTGAGGAGAAGAGAAAGTATAGTATCATTTTTCATATCAATTTTTAAAAATTTTGAGAAATTAATAAGAATTTTTCAGGAAGAAGAAAGGATGGTACATTAGATTATATGACATAGTTGTACATGCATGTTTTGTTTATTTTTCTCTCTCTTTTGAAATTAGTTTATTAGCATTTTTTATCATTCTTAGGTTGATATGGTATGATTTTAATGCAAATATAAGAGTTGTGCCAAACCATTACCCAACTTGTAGGTGAATGCCACTACAACTTCATTATGAGTAGATTCATCTTTTATTACAAAATTGGTAAATTTTACATGAATATGGAAAGTGAAGTATGGCCAAATGCAAAGGCAAGTTTAATGAACTCCAATGCTTTTAGAATTTTTTGTTTAATTAGTGACCCTTGTGGTAATGTTGGCCAACTAGAGGAGTTTTGGGCACATAATTTCTCTAGCCATTTTAAAGGTGCGTTCAAAGAGCTTGATCAAATATGGTTGAAACAATCTGATTCAACTCATAGAACAACTGGACTAATAACTAGAACCAATTAGCAGGTTGCTCTGGAGTCCAAAATGTTTGTCAAATTATTCAAATTGATTTCTGGCAGTTGAATTTTTTTTTTCCTAGTCAAACCCATGAGAATCAATATGTAAGTTCCGCTCTATTTTTTGCTAGTGCGTGAACCAAACTCCCTTTTTGTTCATCTAGTTTCATTTGAAACTCCAGAGCTCCTCTAAGAGCAGAGGCCTTTCATGACTAACAGCAAATAAGGCCTTGAAGTATGATGCATTGCTCCACCAAATCGTAGATATCACTAGTGACTTGAGTGTTTCTTTCTCCTAGACTCCCTGCTTAGAAAATCATGTGGCAGATTATGATGCGAACCTCAATCTACACGATTTGAGACGCAACAAACAGTATTGGAATAATTGCCCAAGAAAGCTAAAATACAGATTTTTTATAGAACCCTGACCCAACGTTTATAAGTGAAACACAAACCAAAAGTATAAGTAACAGACCTTGACCCAATGATTACAATGGAATCACGAACCGAAGGTATAAAGTTTGAACGCCACAAGGAAGAATCCCTGATAAGTTCACAATTTTTTAAGAACCAAAAGAAGAGCAAAGCCTCACCTTTTCTGATTTTTTATTCAATAAAAATTATCCCCTATTACAATGAGTGCGTGCTATTTATATGTCATGAAAAAAACTTACTAAATATTAAAACCCTAAACTAAAAAAGGTACTAAATATTAAAATCCTAAATAAAGGTTGATTTGGTCTGAAATTAGCAGATCCAAAATAGGAAAATATTCATGCATTCAAACTGTTATTGCATAGCCTGCAACATGAGGGATGACTCCTCCCCTCCTTTCTTATTTGATGTTTCGCCCCTAGAAGACATATTTTTGAAACTACAAGAGAAATGTTAGAAATAATTCCTCACAACACTCCCTCACGTGTTTGTACTCACACTTGTGTTTCACTCTTAAATTGGTTTTTTCCCGATATTAGTCTCACACTCTCTTGCCTTTTTCCACTCGTAACTTCCTTTTTTTAGTTCTGCTTAAACTAATAAACTTGATCAAGAAATTCAACTTGTAGTATCTAAACTAATACCAATGGTAAGAAAATATGACATAAACACTAAATCAAAGGAAGAGGACAAAAGAAAATAATATTTTGATTTGAGAGAATTGAAACTACACTCAATATATATATATATATATATATTGCTGTTTTCTATTTCTTTTCTAAAGTTTTTTCTTTTCTTTTCTTTTCTCTTTTTTTTTTCCTCTTTGGAGCTTGGTGCACGATTTTAACCTAGTGCACGTCAAAAAAATAAGAACGAGGAATAAAGAACACAAAGGGAACAAGATAGGATGATAACAGGAAACAAAAGATAAAGGGATAGAAAACTGATTTTAGAACTTGTGCTCTGATACCAAATGATGCGAACCTCAATCGACACGATTTGAGACCCAACAAACAGTATTGGAATAATTGCCCAAGAAAGCTAAAATACAGATTTTTTATAGAACCTTGACCCAACGTTTATAAGTGAAACGTGAACCAAAAGTATAAGCAACAGACCTTGACCCAATGATTACAATGGAATTATGAACCGAAGGTATAAAGTTTGAACGCCACAAGGAAGAATCCCTGATAAGTTCACAATTTTTGAAGAACCAAAAGAAGAGCAAAGCCTCACCTTTTCTGATTTTTTCTTCAATAAAAATTATCCTCTATTACAATGAGTGTGTGCTACTTATATGTCATGAAAAAAACTTACTAAATATTAAAACCCTAAACTTAAAAAGGTACTAAATATTAAAATCCTAAATAAAGGTTGATTTGGTCTGAAATTAGCAGATCCAAAATAGGAAAATAGCTAAAAAGCCTTCTAATAATAAAAGCCTAAAATTAAGGTAGATTTGGCCTGAATTTAGAAGCTCTAGAATAGGAAATAACTGATATGAAGCTGGAAAGTCAATTAGTCATTAATCCATGCCATAAATCACGTCCAATCAAGCCAGATTAGCCCTCAATAGCTTAGATTAAATTTATTACACCTTTATCTTCCTTTGGGCCAAACTTGGAATGTCCTGCATTAGAATCAGCCCAAATATCTTGAATTAGCCCATTAAGTGCTTCTTTGATCTTCTTAGATCTTGCTTTAGTAATAGGCCCAACTTGAACATGCAATGGATCCTTGAATGCTTGTTGATTCTCATTAGATTAACTAGCCAAGTGAGAAGCTAGTGAGTTGCTGTCTTTTGTGAGAGATTTCTCACCTCCTCGAGTTGGGGAGTGCTTTGTACATTTTTATTCACATGCTTAAGTCACTAAGTTGTTTTATTTTTGGTGAACCGTCTTATACTTTATTTTGTTTTCATTGGTTGTCGTAGGTTTCTCATCCTTCTCGTACTACATTTCAATAAAAGTTGTTGTTTGTAATTAAAAAAAATTATCACACCAAACCTTGCCGAATGCTAAATGCTAATGATCCCAGTGGCGCTCTTTGATCTGAAATATATGATTTCTTTTTATAACTTCTATGAAAAACCAGTAGTCCAAACTTTAGTTCTTTGTTCTCTTTGCTTCAAAAAGAAAGTAAAAGAACACTTCCTTTTGAGTGTTGAGCTATGTACCTATGATCTTGTTGATGGAATAGAAATTCTGTTTTGTTGTGTTTGATTGATTTTCCAGGTTGGTTGCTTTCCCTGACTTGGAGGAACTTACTGTGACAGCTAATTCCCAGCAAAATCCTTCGAAGTACAAGTTCAGGAGGTACTATGCCATCTTTATATATTCTGGTAATCATTCTATATATTATGCTATAGAAGATTATAAAATCTCAACATATATAATGTTTCAAAGATTACAAACAAACTCTAAATAAATCAAGTATTAGAAGTTGCAATCCATGAGTTGAAGCGATGAACCAACATGCATGCAAGCTAGAACTTCTCATTGTATTGTAAAATTTTCCTAGAATTGGACCAATCTTTCTGGGAGTGGAACTCACTACACCTAGCTCAAATTGACAGGAAGCATCACAAACATTTTCTCAATATATACCAGATCAAAAATTCTGATAGTCTCGGGTCCTCTTTGAAAGTCTTACAGAACTCCACAAAGCAAATGTAGGCCTGTGTGACCAATGTCTGGATTTCATTGTGCATGATTGTTGGGACAGTCAGTGTCTCTGCCCTCTATCTTGATATATATCATGATGCATATCTTGATCTCATGGTTTATGATTGTTATGAGAGTGGATAAGGTTTTGTGCTACAATGTAAAAATATGTCATGATGTATGATTTCATGAGAATGCACAAGTTTTAGGAAACAATGCCAAAATCTTCTTAGAGAACATGTCTATCAATGGAAGGAAAGAGAGATCCTCTACTTATGGGGCCTCCTCCTAAGACTCAATCTTCATGTTGGATGGAATGTGAATAGGTTTAAGTATTTGCATTTGAATGCAACCTGTTTACACTTCCTGCACTGTATCACATCTTTAGTAGGATAACTCATAACAAGCCCTGATCTTCAAAATTATGCAACTCTAGAATGTGGGTTTGCAGTTTCATAAATTTAGTAACACCCAAAATTATAATGTATGAATCTTAGAATGCTTAATGCTTATCTGCATACATTGTGATTAAATGAATCCTTGCAAACAAGGAGATGAAGCAACAAACAAGATTGCTTTCAACAAATTCAAATGTATGGATCTTATTCCTTTACCAATATTTTCCTCTTTCCTGAACTTTTGGGAGGATGTTCTTTCAAATTTTTAATTGATTTGGTGGACACCATCAACCAGAATAATCTTTGTTCATTTTTCCTGGTTGATATGTTTTTAATAACTTAAAATAATCACCATCTTAATTAAATGAACAATTCTTGTTTTTATTCTTTTGAAGCACCAAAAACACTCCTATGCAAGAATCATCCGGTATTTTCAATAGGGATTTTAGTTTTCCCTCTTTTGGTCCACACTTTGAGGTGATTCATAATCAATCATGCAAAGAGAAGGCCGATGTACCCACTGTTGCAAAGGTCCCCTTTTGACATGCTTAGTTCTCAATTCATTGAAAGAATTGAAAGCTTATAAGAACCACCTGGAAACAAATATAGACACAAATCTTCTTATCAAGTGATTTATAAGGACCATAGCTCTTGATTACTAGATCACAAAAACAGTTTCTCTAACCCTTCTCTTTGCTAACAACGTCAAAATGACTGCAATCCAAATGATTGTGAAATCCAAAGAGTAAAAATAATGAGGGCATAAGATTCGTTCAAGCACTTTAGAAAAATTCAAAACTAACAAAACAAATTGAACTTTCAAGCCGAAAAGTTTGCAATACCTTGGTGGAGTTTCAAGATCAGTTCTACTTTGCTAAGTTGTTCCTCTGAGTTTTCATGCCTACTTAGTTGTGTAAGTTGCCTTGAAGTACTTGTCCTTCTCATTGAGATATCGTTCAGTGTTCATCGGACCAGGATGATTTTTAGTTTTATTTATTTTATCCATTTTTTCTAGCTAGTAAAATGAATATTGATGGTATCCTAATGGAGTCTAAGGAATGAATAATCATCCTTTACATACAGAAGTTGGTATGTCTTTATCCCTACAAAGTATACGGTATATGTGAGAGTCACTACCACTTGTTTTTCCTTCAATTATATTTAAATAATACAAGAGCCTCCTTTTACTCTTATTGTTCTCACTTCTTTAGGTACGCTGGATTTGCTTCATGCTTTCCTTCATTTCAGGAGAAAGACATGCTGCTATGAGAGGGTCTGCAATGATTTTTTCCTCTGTTTCAATTGAATTCGACTGGGTTTTTCTTTTAGTAAAATTTCATGTGATTGCCTAGACTTGGGCAATATACTCCTAAGCTGCTATGCTACTTTGTCCCAAAACAGTTCAATTACTTCCCGCTTGAAATATGTGGTTGTATGAACTTATACATTTGCATGCAGGTGTGACCTTTGAATTTTTTTTAATGTACTCTTTATATAGTGAATCTATTCTTGTTGAGAATCTTTCCTAATATCCATCCAGATTGTTGAATGTTGTGCCTGTAACTTTGTTCCTTCTGAATTATCAAAGGCAAACATTATTTGATGAATAATGTGCATATGGGATTCCAGAACATGATCATAATGGATTTCACCAGCCTTTACTGCATGGGCAGCTGATTTTTGGATGAGTTTAGTCAATGTGGACTAAAAATGGTCTTCCTGTCATCTTGTTGGTAGAAAAATTTCTAGCAGAGGAAGTCATCTCTTATCCAAGCATGAGTGGAGAGTTTTTAGTTTGTTGTCGAGCCTAAATGGGTGGGCCGAGCTCAATCAGGTTTTCTAATACAGGTTTCTGTAGTCCATCAGCAGAATAGTACATATAGGTGAGGGTAAAGTGGAACCTGTTAAAGCAGGATATGAAAATTCTCTGTTGTGCATGAAAAATACTTGCTTATCTGCCAAGCTGGAATTTTAACGACATTTTAGGTGGGAATCTTGCCTTCTAGGCTTAGGCTACAATGCTCGAGACAGAGCTCAGAAAAATCATCTCAAGTCCAGCCTTAGAGAGGTCGGGTTAGGCTTTGGCATGGAATTTCTAGGTGGCGCCAGGTCTTGGCCATATTTGGCAATGGACAAAGCTTACACTTCCAGCTATCCCAACTCCTGGTTAGACCGGGGAAGAAGCTTTTTCATCACTAAAGTGGGCTCTTGTTGCACTCTTTCTAAATTATCCAGGAGAGACATAAAGGGGTGTTAGCCTCCACTGCACCTTGCCAAGTAAGCAAAAGATCTCTAAACTGACTGAGAAGGACCTACAGCATGCCAAACAGTGAAAACGTGAAAGACCATAGCTTACAATGGATCAAAATGTGATCAGCATATTCAAACATCTTGCTTACAGATGCACTTGCATTTCAGTGAACATTTTTTGAATCAAGTATTGGTGGTTTCTTTCAATGGGCTTGGGTTCCTAGCCAGGGAATTTAGGTTGAGGGGAATGGTTTACTTGGGTTTTGATGTGGCATTTACTAGCTAATTGTGCATGACTTCTACCACCCTATTTCTTCTTTTGCTTTCACATTTAGCTGCCATTCACCTTTACATCTGCATGGCATGTAAGAGAGACGCCTGCACTAGTTCTTTCATTTAACCTAGTGGTGTTCTCCTTGTCTTTCTTTTTTATGCACGCAGGATTTGCTTCACGCTTCATTTCGTGTGGAAGACACCACAATGATGCTTCCTTTACCTGAAATTGAATGAGATTTCTCCACCCCCCACCCCCTCCCCCAATTGTCATCATTTCTTCAGTTGTGTACTAGGTTTCCGCTTAAGAGGCCCTTGTTTGTAAAATAATTCAACTAGGTAAGATTTTCCTGCTTCAGAATGAGCCTGGATAAATGGGTCCAAATGATAATTTTTGGACCCATCTACAATATTTTGATTTAGTGTTGGAACAGGAAAACTAAGCTCAATTGGGTTTTTCTAAATTATAAACACCTTTCTCATACAGCAGAAGTGAAGGGAAAGAGGAAATTTGTTTATCATAAGTATCATCTTATATGAGTCAAATATGTGGGTTTCTATATGTTTTGAGGGGTTTGTTATCCATGTTCAACAGTATTTCAATTATTACTCAATCAAAATATAAAGAATCTAACCACACAAGTAATTTCTTCAAACTGATTCCACTCCTTTTAATCTCTTTTTCACCTCCACCCACTTCATAAACTCTTGAGGGATCAATGGAACTCTGCCGATTTTCTTCAACTGTATTGCCAATTTAGCAAAAACTAGTCAATGTCAATATGAAGAAAGGGAAAAAAATGTTGAAGAAATAAATATAGACCAGCAGCTAAGTTTTCAGTAACTGTCGAATCTTAGTATGAAACAAACATAAACCAGCTATAATTCAATCATCAACTGCTCTCAAGTCTAATACCTAAACAATTGGTGTCACTTGGTTAGGTGCTTCAATCAAGTCAGATATATGCTATCCAAGACTGCAAATCCAGCTGCAACACCACCTTCATTTGAGGAAGACACTTTGGTCCTCATCAAGTGACCGCATTGGTCATTTATGATCACCTTCTCCTTTTTCCTGCACATTCCAATTCTTAATACTAAATGAAATGGTCAAGTGCATTCTACATGTGGAATGAGACTTGTGGTTTGATGAATGCCATTTAGCATGGTGTAAATTCCAAGAATGAGTGATTGACAAACAAGCAAATTATGCCTCATTAATTTTATTGTAGCTGTGCAGGTACCTTAAGTAAGCCCCATATATCCCAAGTTCTGATATGGCATGGTCTTTGTAACAAATGCCTTCTCGCATCAGAAATGTGGGAGATACATTCGGGAAAATCCTTTGCATAAGGATGTAGGCAGCATCTTCTTCAGTTCCTTCCTTCTGCAATCTTAGTAGGGTCTCCCTCACATCATCACCATAGATATTATTCCCTGGAGAGGGACAATCGCTCATTGTTAACGACATAACAACAGTAATGGAAACAACAACAACAACAACAATCAATTTATCAATAATGAGACCTCCGCCTTCTCTCTGTGGTTTCATAACAAAGACCTCAGGTCTTTCAATCGCCTCCTTGATGATGTTTGAGTCATCTAAACTCCACAACCCAGCAAAGCATTTCCGCAGTTTGGCAATGTCATCTTTGTTCTCAAGAAACCTGCATCCAATTGAGTTCAAAAACACTTAATGAAGTATACGTAATCTTTACAACATCAACAATTAAATCAGAAACATATGGAAGGAAGAATAACTTTTAATTGGTCATCGATTTGTAGCCAAGTTTCTTTCATGGCACTGGTACTTCAATTTTTTTTCATGGAAAATTTCCCTAGAAGAAGCAGATACCATCTACTCATTGGAAATCAAAGTGAGAAATGTGTGGACCTGAACAAGAACCATTTTATGGATATTAAGTACTAAAGAACTAGTATTTTCTCCTTCACTAGAAGAAAATGATTATTACAAATCCTTCTTGCAGGAATCAGACATCCTATCTAAAAACTACTTCCAAACGAGCAAGTAATTCACAAATGCCTTGAACAAGAATTGTACATATCATGTGAATTATTTGAATATTACCTCTCAAGTACATTGGGTTTTGCAAGCTCTTGCTGAATTTTCTTGGTACCTGCCAAATGATAAGAAATTGAAGGACACTTGACAGCAGATGACTGCTCCATTAGTAGCCTTGCTCTCCATTCCTATGATGAATAAGAATTTATCACCAAGACAACAAATTTGGCATCATGATCTTTTTGGCTATTCAGATATGATTGTTTAGTATTAAAGTCCTGCTTATTGGCACCTCATATTTGCAACTAAAACAAAACCAATGTTGACCTCAGCAAGGAGAAAAGAACAGAAAACCACATGAGTAGCAGAAAAATGAAGCAGTATTACTTACTGATTCTGAAGGATAATCAGTTGGTGCATACCCAGCTCGGAAATAAATGACTGCAACTGGTTGGCCACCTCTGCAAGTGCAACGCTTTTAGATTAATGAAGTTATAATCATCACATGGTAATTCCAAAAATATAGAGCAGAAAAATGAAATCTCCATGCCATAAAGCTACTACATACACTGTCAGTGTTCCATCTGGTAGAAGCTTGCCTTCTGCATCAATTTCTGCCAATGTTTTTCGAATAGTTGTAACATCATGTGTGTTATAAAGCTGAGGAAAATACCTTTCAAGGAACTCTAAGTAAGAACTTTCATAAAGAGGGAGGGAAATACTTCGAAAAATTTACTAATAAAAGCTGCAGCAATTGAATATTGAATAATTGCCTAAACTCTTTCAGTTTGAATGTTCTAAAAGAATTGTTATCTCCACTTCCCACATGTATTTGTTTTGTGGTTCTAATAATGCTTCATACATAGGAGCCCTTTGGAAAGATTCAAAAGGATATCTTTCTTTCAATGCTGTGCTGAGCCAATGTTGGTCATACATGTTTCGTTCTTCAGTTTGAACCACAAACATAACTAAAGCCCTGCAAAAAAGTCACTGAAGTAAGAAACAGCCCAAATGATCCCAGTAAATGCAGCAATATAAGAAAGACATGATCCAATTAGCAAGATCTTACCTGGGGTTATTATACTCTTTCCAAGCTTGACCCAATGCTTCTGCAAACTGAGTCACAGCACTGTTTCCAGGGATCCTTTTGGAATCTAATCCAAGGTGTTTCCCATAATGATTAAGTAAGCTCCTGCAAAATGATTAACTACAGTTTAGATACTTCTTGAAGGTTCTTTATGTATGTTGTTTTGTAATGGTATGTATTTTTAACTTATTCAACTGGAATGGGGTTTAATTGCAAGTTAAAATCATGGAGAGATACTTTAGAATCTAAAAGTTTTTAAATAGGAGTCCAGTACTAAGACAAAATATATGGAATGTAGTCTCAGCAAAACTAGAAGTAGAAATAAAAGTATAGTGAAATTTGTTTCTTTTCATTTAATGCAAAAACTTGAAGTCCAAAAGGAACCAAAAAATGACCATTTCCTTTATATAGGATGGAAGAAAGACTGAGGGGAATGTTGACCATACAAATAGCACAGGATGGAAACAGTGGAAAGGTGCATCTGGGGTATTATGTGATTGTAGACTACCAATCAAATTGAAGCAATCAAATTGAAGGGAAGTTTTTAGAAGACACTTATAGGAGCAGCTATGTTCGTTAGTACAGGAAGTTGTGCTATCAAACAACATCTTCAAAAAATGAGTGCAGCTGCATCGAGGATCTTAAGATGGATGAGTGATGTTATCAAAAGGATAAAATAAGACATAACTGCACTTGTAAAAGAAGGTAAGGTGGCACTAATTGAGAACAGGAGAGTTGTTTAAGATGGCTCGGCCATGCGGAACAAAAACATATCAATGCACCAACAAAGGAATAATCTCAAAATGAATGTGACAAAAGGATAAGAGATAGGCAAACAAGAAATGGATGGGAGTAGGAAATGGTATGATTGCTGATAACTTAACAGTAGTTGAGATTGTTAGATGGTGTACAGTTATTTCAAATATTTATTTTTCCTTTTTTTTCCTAATTGTATTGTGGGTCCCACTAGCATGTATATATATACCCAAGTCCAATGTGTATTATTAATAGTTTTTTAATAACAAAAATTAGGGATTCTCCATATTTTCTCTTTTCACATGGTATCAAAGCCTAGGGAGAAAAAAAAACCTAATTATTTCCGGTTTATCCGTGAATCAATTCTGGGAAACCTTTTAGTGATCGTGTTTCATTCCAGTCAACTTCCCCATCTCCTAAAGCTTTTCGGTCAACCGTATCGCCGTCAGAAAACCCTCACCGCCGGCAATTTTTTCCGGCGAAGTCTTTTTCCGACACCGACCATACCATCAGGTGCGCAAGGAGGAGATCTTCAAGTTTTGTCAAAGCATCGGAGGGAGAATCTCAGTCACGTGCGTTACTTCTTCGGCTGCCTGAACCTCATGCGCCGGTGCGTGAGGGCGCGCAAAGCACTTTCCGGCAACGCGCTTCCACCTCCAGCCTCGCCTAAAGCCATCTAGCCACTCTCCATCTGTGCTAGTGCCATCCGAGCCCCGCAAGTGCATTTTTTTGGGTTTTTTGTCTCCGCCGGCCCTCTAAACAGCCTTTCCAGCGACCTCTAGTGACTTTCTCTCCACCCCGAGCCCTGCACGTGTCTTAGGAAGTGTTCTTCTACCCTTCCAGTAGTGCCACATTTGTTTTTCTTTACTATTTGGTCTCTCACAGCCGCGGATCCTCGGTTTTTCTTCTTTCAGCCGCGATCTGAAGCCGTATTAGGGCTCTCTTTGATCCAAACATATTTCGTTCTCCAGATAAGTAGATATGGCTACTAAAAGTTCCATTTTTTCCTCTGTTATATCTGGATCTCCTATGATTACTTCGAAAAAATTAGTTGGCAGTGAAAATTATTTGTCCTGGTCTACCTTTGTGGAGCTTTGGTTTATGGGTCAAGGTTATGAGGATCACCTTGTTACGCAGAAAGCGGATATCCCTGAGGTTGACAGAGCACAATGGAGGAAGATAGATGCACAGTTATGTAGTGTGTTATGGCAATCAATTGATCCTAAGATTCTGCTTCATCTTCATCTTCGGGCCTACAAAACATGCTTTAAATTTTGGAATCAGGCGAAAGGGCTATACACGAATGATATCCAACGTCTTTATAAGGTGGCTTCTTCTATTGTCAATGTCAGACAACAAGACATGGATTTATCTACTTATATTGGTCAGATTGCCTCTCTTAAGGAGGAATTATTGACCGTGATGTCTCTTACTACTGATGTTAAGGATTAACGAATACAGATTGACAAGTTCTTCATGGTTCTTACGCTTATTAACCTCCGTCCAGATCTTGAGACCATCCGCGATCAGATTCTTGGCAGTTCCTCCGTTCCATCCTTGGATGATGTGTTTGCTTACCTCCTCCGTATCTCCTCCACTCAGACTTTGCCATCTGATAACACTTCAGATTCTTCTATGTTAGTTTCTCAAACTAACTCTCGAGGAGGACGCAGTGGTAACCGAGAGAGAAGTCAACGTCCTCATTGCACCTATTGCAATAAGCTTGGCCACACTTGTGATCGGTGTTATCAGTTACATGGGCGGCCTCCTCGCACTGCCCACGAGGCCCAGTCATCTGATCCTCAGTTGCCTCAACCTCCGAGCTCCTCCACATCTCAGGGTATTTCCCTCACTGACAGTGAGTATGATGACTATCTCCGCTATCAGGCCACCAAGTCAGCTTCTGTTACTTCTGTTGCCCAGACTGGTAATGTTTCTGTTTGTCTTACCCACACATCTTCTCTTGGACCTTGGATTCTAGATTCTGGCG
Source organism: Vitis riparia (assembly GCF_004353265.1). Classification (NCBI taxonomy): domain Eukaryota; kingdom Viridiplantae; phylum Streptophyta; class Magnoliopsida; order Vitales; family Vitaceae; genus Vitis; species Vitis riparia. The sequence continues at coordinate 25,862,028 of NC_048444.1, forward strand.
CTTCTGATCACATATCTGGTAATAAGGATCTTTTCTCTTCTATTACTACTACCTCTGCCTTACCTACTATTACCTTAGCTAATGGTTCTCAAACTGTGGCTAAAGGCATTGGTTTGGCACATCCTCTCCCTTATCTACCTCTCACTTCTGTCCTTTATACTCCTGAGTGTTCCTTTAATCTTATCTCCATCAGCAAAATCACTCGTACTCTTAACTGCTCTATTATTTTTTCTGATAAATTTGTGACCTTGCAAGACCGGAGTACGGGGAAGACGATTGGCATAGGACGTGAGTCTCAAGGTCTCTATCACCTCACCTCGCCTTCAACTCCTGCAGTTTGCATTTCCACTAATGTTCCCCTCCTCATCCACAATTGTCTGGGCCACCCTAGTCTATCCAAGTTCCAGAAAATGGTCCCTCGTTTTTCATCTTTGTCGTCGCTTGCGTGTGAGTCCTGTCAGCTTGGGAAATATACTCGTGTCTCGTTCCCAAAGTGTTTGAATAATCGGGCAAAGTCTCTTTTTGAACTTGTCCACACTGATGTTTGGGGTCCTTGTCGGACCGCGTCTACTTTAGGATTTCAGTATTTTGTCACTTTCATTGATGACTATTTTTTATGTACTTGATTATTTTTAATGAAAAATCGAGCTGAGTTATTCTCTATTTTCCAAAAATGTTATGCTGAAATCCAAACCCAGTTCAATATTTCTATTCGTGTGCTACGCAGTGACAATGTCAGAGAATATTTTTTTGCACCATTTACTTCATTTATATCCCAACATGGGATCCTTCATCAGTCTTCTTGTGCTCATACTCCTTAACAAAATGGGGTAGCTGAACGTAAGAATCGACATCTTGTTGAGACAGCTCGTACTCTCCTTCTCCATAGTAATGTTCCTTTTCATTTTTGGGGGGACGCTGTTCTTACAGCATGTTATTTGATTAATTGCATGCCCTCATCTGTATTACACGATCAGATTCCTCATTCCCTTCTTTTCCCTGACCAACCACTTTATTTCTTTCCTCCTCGTGTTTTTTATTGTACTTGCTTTGTTCATATTCTCACTCCTGGACAGGACAAACTTTCTGCCAAAACCACAAAATGCATCTTCTTGGGATACTTCATACTTCAAAAGGGTTATCGTTGTTATTCCTCTGAGACTCATCGCTATTTTCTCTCCGCTGATGTCACCTTCTTTGAGGACTCACCATTCTTCTCCACCTCTGAGTCTCTTCCTGTTTCTGAAGTCTTACCCCTTCCCATTATCTCCCCACCTAATGCAGTGCCTTCTCGCCCACTTCAGGTTTATCATCACCGTCATCGTGTCGTTGTTCCTCCTTCTTTGGCCAAGGTACCTGCTGACTCACTTCCTATCCCTTCGGCTTTTCCTGCCCCGGCTCTGCCTCCTTCTGCTGACTTACCCATTGCTCTTCGGAAAGGTAATCGATCTACTCGTAATCCTCATCCCATTTACAATTTTTTGAGTTACCATCGATTATCTTCACCCTATTCTGCATTTGTTTCTATTATATCTTCTGTTTCTCTTCCCAAGAGCACCCCTGAGGCTCTTTCCCATCCAGGCTGGCGACAAGCAATGGTAGATGAAATGGTTGCTTTACACTCCAATGGCACTTGGGATCTTATTGTTTTACCCTCTGGTAAATCTACAGTTGGTTGTCGTTGGGTCTACACAGTTAAGGTTGGCCATGATGGTCAGGTTGATTGCCTTAAGGCCCGCTTAGTTGCTAAAGGCTATACTCAGGTTTTTGGTTCTGATTATGGTGACACTTTCTCTCCTGTTGCCAAGATAGCTTTTGTTCGTCTATTGCTCTCCATGGCTGCTATGTATTCTTGGTCTCTTTATCAGTTAGATATTAAAAATGCTTTCCTTCATGGGGATCTTGCTAAGGAAGTTTATATGGAGCAACCACCTGGTTTTGTTGCTCAGGGGGAGTCTGGTTTAGTGTGCAGGTTACGTCGTTCTCTATATGGCTTGAAACAATCTCCTCGAGCATGGTTTAGCCGTTTTAGTTCTGTTGTTCAGGAGTTTGGCATGTTTCGCAGTACAGCAGACCATTCCGTTTTCTATCATCATAACTCTTCGGGGCAGTGTATTTATCTGGTAGTTTATGTGGACAGCATCGTCATTACAGGCAGTGATCAGAATGGTATTCAGAAACTAAAGCAACACATTTTCACCCACTTTCAAACTAAAGACTTGGGGAAACTCAAGTATTTCTTAGGGATTGAGATAGCTCAATCCAGTTCCGGTGTGGTTCTTTCCCAAAGAAAGTATGCTTTAGACATCTTAGAAGAAACCGATATGTTATACTGTAAACCGGTAGACACTCCTATGGATCCAAATGTCAAACTTGTACCAGAACAGAGGAAGCCTTTAAGAGATCCTGGGAGATATCAGCGACTTGTAGGTAAACTGAACTACCTCACCATTACTCGTCCAGACATTTCTTTTCCTGTAAGTGTTGTTAGTCAATTCCTATAGTCACCATGTGATATCCATTGGGATGCTGTAATCCGCATTCTTCAATATATCAAAAGCATACCAGGTCAAGGTGTGTTATACGATAACAGAGATTATACCCAGGTTGTTGGTTACACAGATGCAAATTGGGCTGGCTCACCCACAGATAGACGTTCCACTTCCGGGTATTGTGTTTTTATTGGAGGTAACCTAATATCCTGGAAGAGTAAGAAACAAGATGTAGTGGTCAGATCTAGTACTGAAGCCGAGTATCGAGCTATGGCTCTGGCAACATGTGAACTCATATGGCTAAAACATCTTCTTCGGGAGTTGAGATTTGGAAATGATGAACAGATGAAGCTCATCTGTGACAACCAAGCCGCTTTGCATATTGCATCCAATCCAGTCTTCCATAAAAAGACCAAACACATTGAAGTTGACTGTCACTTCATTAGAGAGAAGATCGCATCAGGATGTGTGGCGACTAGTTTTGTCAATTCAAATGATCAACTAGCAGATATTTTTACTAAATCTCTCAGAGGTCCTAGAATTAAATACATTTGTAACAAACTTGGTGCATATAACATATATGCTCTAACTTGAGGGAGAGTGTTAGATAGTGTACAGTTATTTTAGTTATTTATTATTTATTTTTTTCCTTATTATATTGTGGGTCCCACTAACATGTATATATATACTCAAGTCCAATGTGTATTATTAACATAGTTCTGAAAGGCGCGCCTAGGCTCAGGGCGGCGCGACGCCACCCTCCGGCGCCTCGCCTGAAGGGAGGCGACGCCCCTTCACGAAGGCGCCGCTTAAGCGCGCAAGGCGCTCGCCTCCAGCAAGGCGCTCGGCGGTCGCCCGAGTTGCCTCCGACGGCCCGACCAGGTACGCGCTCCTCCTCCTCCTTCTCCTTCTCTTTCTCCTTCTCCTTCTTCTTCTTCTTCTTCCTCTTCCAGTCGAGTTGTAGAGACGCGGCCAGCCCTAATTTTTTTTTTTATTTTCTGGGCCCAAAACGACGCCGTTTTGGCCTGTTCCTTCCATCCAGCCCCCTTTTCTGGTCTTTCTCAACCCGAGACCACTGCCATTCTTTGCCCTAGCCTCTTCCGTGCTGGAGAAGTGAAGAAGAAGAAGAAAAAGAAGAAGAAAAATAGGGGGAAAATAGGAGAAAAATAAATAGGAAATAGTCACGTACCTTCCGGACCTCGGTATTTTTCTTTTTTCTTCACTTTTCTGCATTTTTTTCCATTCTTATCTCATAACTCTCATTGGTAATTTTTTTTTTTAAATATAAATATTATATTTTGAGTTTTTGACATGAAAATTTTACAAAATAAAAATAAATAAATAAAAAGCATTCATGCATATTTGTTGTTAATGTGATATTTGATAATGTGATATGCATATTTTTTTCAATTTTTTTTCTTAATTTAATTATAATTATTTTATTGTGGAGTATAGATAATTTGTTTGCAAGATGGATAATGAGAGTGAAACTCAAGTGGACTCTAGTGCAAGTGGAAGAAGAGATCCGGGGTGGAAATATGGTCGTTTGGTTAATGAAAAAGATTTGAACACCATCATATGCATTTTTTGTGATAAAGTAACCAAAGGAGGCATATATAGACACAAACAACATCTTGTTGGTGGATATAGAAATGCTAAAAAGTGTAGAAAATGTCCGGAATATGTTAGAGAAGAAATGGAAGAGTATATGAGTTCCAAGAAAAATCAAAAATAGCAAATGAATATGGGGAGCGAATATGTTAATGAAGATTTGTTTGGTTTGGAAGATGAAGATATTGGTGAGGAGATTAATAGTAGAACGAATGTCACCAACATTTCTAGTGGAGGTAGTAACCGAGGAGGAAGTGGTGGTGGGACGTTTTCTTCAAAAAAACCAAGACAAAAAGGTCCTATGGATCATTTTTTCACTCCTAATGCAGAGATGGTTGTTCAAAATCGAAGGAGTGGAAAGATGAATCAAACTACCATCAACGATGCCTACAAAAAGGAAGCAAGAGAAAGAGCTTGCATGTTTATCACAAGATGGATGTATGAGGCTGCTATTCCATTTAATGCAGTCACATATCCGAGTTTCCAACCAATGATTGAGGCTATTAGCCAATATGGTGTGGGTATGAAGGGACCAACTTTTCATGAGGTAAGAGTTACTAACCTTAAGAAAGAATTGGCTCTCATAAAAGATTTGATGAAAGATCATATGGTGGAATGGGGGAAAAATGGATGTTCAATTATGTCGGATGGATGGACCGATAGGAAAGAGAGAACTTTGGTGAACTTTTTGGTTAATTGTTCAAAGGGAACCATGTTCATGCAATCCATTGATGCTTCTTCAATGATTAAGACGGGAGAAAAGATGTTTGAGTTACTTGACAAATGGGTAGAGCAAGTTGGTGAGGAGAATGTTATTCAAGTTATAACAGATAATCACTCAAGTTATGTGATGGCAGGTAATAAATACTATTTCTTGAATTTTTATTTACTTTTAAAATTTGAATTATTTATCTTGAGAACTTATGTAAATTTATTATCTACAATTTCATACAGGGAGGTTGTTAGAATTAAAGCGCCCACATTTGTATTGGACACCATGTGCTGCACATTGCCTTGACTTGATGTTGGAAGATATTGGAAAGCTACCAAACATCAAGAGGACATTGGAGAGGGCTATATCACTAAATGGGTATATTTATAATCGCTCAGGGCTACTCAACATGATGAGGCAGTTTACTGGACAAAGGGAATTGCTTAGGCCTGCTAAGACTCGGTTTGCAACTGCTTTCATCACATTATCGCGATTGCATGAACAAAAAAACAATTTGAGGAAGATGTTTACAAGCTCAGATTGGTCAGATAGTAAATGGGCAAAAGAGCAGAAGGGGAAAACTATAGCCAACATAGTTCTAATGCCTTCATTTTGGAACACTATTGTGTTTTGCTTAAAGGTTTCGGGTCCCCTAGTTCGTGTGCTTCGTTTGGTTGATGGTGAAAAAAAAGCTCCTATGGGATACATCTATGAGGCCATGAATAGAGCTAAGGATGCAATTGTGAGAAGTTTTAATGGAAATGAAGAGAAGTACAAAGAAATCTTCAACATCATTGATAAGAGGTGGGAGATTCAGCTTCATCGGCCTTTGCATGCAGCAGGGTACTTTTTGAACCCGGAATTCTTCTATGATAAGCCAGAAATAGAGCATGATGCCGAGATTATGAGTGATTTGTATAAATGCATCTTAAGGCTAACAAGAGACCCTGCTAAGCAAGAAAAAGTTGTGGCCGAAGTGAGTTTGTTCACAAATGCCCAAGGACTATTCGGGAATGAGTTAGCTGTTAGGACAAGAAAGACTAGAGCACCAAGTTAGTTATTTAGTTTTGTTTATTTAAATGATTAGATTGTATTTTTGCTAAAATAGGTGAATTGTTTCACTAAATTGTTAATATCTATACTACAGCTGAATGGTGGGCTGCATATGGAGCTTCAGCTCCAAATTTGCAAAAGTTTGCAATGAAAGTCCTCAACTTAACATGCAGTGCATCAGGTTGTGAACGGAATTGGAGCATCTTTGAAAATGTGAGTGACCAAATCCAAAATAATTACAAGTAATAGTCTAATAGAGTCTTGAATGTAACTTAAAAGTTAAAACTTTAAAATATATTTATGAGCTTATGAATTTTTGCAGATTCATAGCAAGAGGAGAAATAGGTTAGATCATCAACGCTTGAATGATTTGGTGTACATCAAGTATAATCGAGCCTTGAAGAGAAGATACAATGAACGTAACACCATTGACCCAATTTCCTTGAAAGATATAGATGATAGCAATGAATGGTTGATACGGAGAATGGAAGATGAGGATTCTCATGGAGGTGCACAAGATGATTTTGTATTTGATGATGACAATTTGACATGGGGTGATGTTGCTAGAGCTGCTGGAGCTGAGGAGGCCAGGTTTGATACTAGAGCTAGAGCTAGAGCAAGCTCAAGCATAATACCACCAACAAGGGGGATAGCTTCAAGTTCCAGAACTTTGCCTTCTTATTCACTAATAGATGAAGATGAAGATGGAGACATGGTTGATTCAGCAGATGAAGAAGATGGAGAAGGCTACAAATGTGGTGATGGAAATGATGATGATGATGATTTTGTTGATTTAGAGGAGGAGTGATGATTGCTTGTTGTGGACAAATTTGTGATTTAAGTGTTTTTAATGATGTTTTTGAATTGTGGACAAATTTCATGTTTTGGACCTTTAGGTTTGGAAACTTTGGATTTGGATATGTATTAGGCAATTAGCAATATGGATTTGGATTTGTTTTTATGCTTGGAGTTCTTTATTTTTATGTTTTTTGTTTATTAAATTGAAGTTTTGGATGATATTTGATGATTTATGTGTTTAGGACAAATAAATGATTGTTAAATTTGATTATATTATATAAAAATATATATGTAAATTAGGGTGCGCCTCACTTCACTAAAGCCCGCGCCTTAGATGCGCCTTGCGCCTCAGGCTCCAAGACTACTTTGCGCCTTGAGCCTTTTAAAACTATGATTATTAATAGTTTTTTAATAACAAAAATTAGGGATTCTCCCTTTTCTCTCTTTTCACAAAGATAAAGACTTTGTTAAGCAGAGTTGACAGTACTTTATTGATTTTGTGGACAACACATAAGAATATGTAGAATATGGTTAGAAACAAAATGATATACCTACATATGACATTTCTAGAACTTCATGCAACAGAGTATATTGGTATGCTGAGCGGGGAGGAAACAAAGCAGTTCCACCCCTATTTTGAGAGCATTTTATGGATGGCACGATATCATGGGGCATGAAAGAGTACTCTGCCAATGCACAAGTCAAAAACAGTATACTAAATTCTCATTTAGGTTAAATCCAAATGTTTGCAGCAGCCTAGTTGAAGTCATCAGCATCTTTGAAACTAGGATCCATATATCCCTCATACAGGAGAAGAAGAGGGATGCACCAAACAACTAGTTCAATTTCAGAGAAATTATATGACCAGAACAGTTTTAAACAGCTGCTTTGTCATTCTTGCATAAGACTTCAAAAATAAAGTCCAGAAACATGATTTATTATTAGGAAAAAAGCATAAATTACAAAATCATACAGATACACCTAACCTGTGTAGCTCGGTAACAAGACAACTGAGGCCAGGAAACGAAGATGAAATTGTGTTCAGCTCTATTTGGAGAAGTAATTTTGTTTGTTCATCGAGCATGTAATCTGATCGATGTAAACCCAAGCGTATTTCCTATCATAGAGTTTGAAACAAGATCAGCATCTTCCCAACCGTTGAACAATTAACTTAATCCACTTTCATTTTTAGAACAGATAATCACTGAAATTTATCTTGATGAAATAAAATAGGTTGAGGGGGTCCAGAGCTACCAGATAACAATCAAAATTTTCCATCATGTTCATTTTATTCCACATTAAGCTAGCCTAATTTTTGTTCATTAAGCTTAGAGAACAGTGCATAATATTGCAAATACAAAGCATATTGTGGCTTATTAACCTCATTTGTACATCCAAATGTTTGTTTTATTTTTTATTTTTTTTAATTCAGGGAGATGAGTCCAATACATGCTTGATTAGCACATTGACATGTTATAAAAGATCATATCTAAATCCTGTCATAATTTGCTCTCCAAATGCTTTACTATACAAATTACCTCTTTCTTATTCATTTCTTGCATCTTGGAATGAATATCTAAGAGTCTAGAGGTGAAAGAATCCACTTTCTTTGTTCTGCAAGTAAAGAAAGAGGAAAGAGAGTCTCAGGTCATAACTGTTCCCAATCTCTCAAGTCAGCAAAGAGAGAAACATGAAATAGAATTAAAAGGGGAATTCGAAGGGGGATAGACAACCACATATCACAAATATAATATTAATTTTGATAAATCGGTGTTGGAAAATCTTAGGCAAAACAAATATGGAATGCTAAACACATGCCTAAAGGCATCAACTTAATGCAAGCAAGCCCTAGAGGTTGCAGGTTGCTTGCAGGTTTCTAGGGCTATAAAGTGCTATTATTGTTGCAGCATTGTACAATCTTAGACACTGTAACACAAACCATGTATGTGTGATATACAACATAAATATATTTCAAATTTTTAAAAAATAAATCCAATTTATACTGAAAATTCTGGTGAGTTTGAAAATATGTGAAGTACACATGTCATAAAGGTAATTGTTTTCAATAAGATTTTTGCAAGCAGTTATCCTTGAGAGACGCAGAAAAAGTGGAGGGAGAATCTCCATGTTCCCTTGGCAAATAATGTGAATAACTCATAGTTTGATATCTATTATCAGCCCACTGCCCAACAGTCTAAGCCTTTTAGGCAACTAGTTGTTTAACATGTCATCAAAACTTTTGCCCTCAAAGCCTTGTGTTCAAGCCTTTTTATCTATCTGTTGCGTTATTTTTTGTTTAAGGGACAGTTTGAACTTTTGGGCAAGTGGTTATTAACAATAAAATCACCAAAGCATAGGGATAAATCAGGTAAGACTAGCTCCAGAGTGGAAAATATGAGGGGAACCAAACTTCTAAAGTGCTGTGGATGCCTAAATAGTACAAAATGTTGAATGTTGATGAAGCAACAAGTTTTATGGAATCAAAACAGCCTATCTGAGTTAATGATGTCGAGACAAATGGGTGTCATGAAAGCAAAGGACATAGTTAAACATAAATGTATTTGTGAGAAGGCAATGCTAGTACCAACAGGGGTCACAGTAAGAGAGAGTTTTGATAATGAAGGTCATATCTATTGAGAACCATTTACTTAAGTATGAAGGAGACAAAAGGTATATGCTTTGAGGCAGTGAGGACAGACACGCCGGCTTATGATTTAACAAAAACTGAGAGGTTCAGATAGAGCAAAATACTCAGAAAAATTCTTATGCCTACCACAAACCATTGGGATAAGGCTTTGTTAAGGTGATTTAAGATTTAAACACACAACACCTGCAAGTGCAAGCACATGGACATACACAAACACACACGACAGAAAGAGAGAGAGAGAGAGAGAGAGAAAGAACCTGGATAGTGCCTCCTGTAGAAATTTCCAATCCAAACTCACACGATCTACAAGTTCATTGAAAATGGGGGTTAGTTCACATGCTTGCTGCCAATGACTTTCCGGAAATGACATGGGCAATAAGGCAAATGGGGCATGAACCATGCCCACACCAGGAACTGTCCCTGCTCTCTGCAATTTAAACTCCCTAGCATCAAACACCATAACCAACAATTTTACTCAACAACTTTACACTATTATGATATTGGGTAGAACCTCCTCCTTATTTTCCTAAATATCAAACACAATTCCAAGCCAACCCAATCTCAAAAATTTGAAAGCAATCCAATCTAAATGTATAGGTTAATATCACCTCCACTTTTACCATATCTGATTCACATTGTAGCGACATCAATTATGTACAGATACCAGGATGGAGAGGATGAAGCAAAGACAAGTTCAAAAAATCAATTACAAATAGAAACTCAAATTTTTGAAAATCAGTATGAGGGTGTCAATGAATCACATAATTAGAGCATAAGCGTGTAGCAGCCAACCATTCTATTCTATCAAAACAAAAATGTCTGCTCTGTTCGATTGCTGGGAAGCCAGCGCTGAAATATGACAGCTATGGGAATAATCAACTCGAGTCACCCTCCTACGATTATTTGCTTAGTCAAGTTCCTTTTTTTGGGTTTTCTTAGAAGACAAACAAGAGGAAAGAAAATCAAATTTTCAATTTTCTTCCTGAGTTCTCTAAGAAAACAGGGTACCAATCCAAACAATAATCACCTAAAGACAAAAGTACTTCTATTAGCACCAAAACGTAATCTTTACCCACCCACCTTAACCGTTCTATCGCCAACAACAAGCCCATGAAGAGAACTCCACACAAGGGCGTCATAAACCATCCTCTGGAGCAATTCTTCGTCTATACCATGAAAATCATACATGGGTCTGACGGCACTCCCCACCTGGGTCTCAACCTGATCAACTTTCCCAGAATTCAAAGGCACAAATGACGAAGATGAAGACCAAAGAAGTGACCGTTCTGTCATGTCTCTCTTGCAGGGTCTTTGAAAGATGAGGGTGCTTGGATTGAAAGAAAAAATGGGTTGAGATTGGTGAGGGAAGAAAGTGGCTGCGAGAGCAGAAGGGAAAGTGCTACTGGGCAAAGATTGAGAAGAGCCAACACCCATCTGGATTGTGACCCTTCGAATGTGAATTTTGTAGATATCAAAAGAGAAGTTTGATTTGTTCTTCTAGTTTTCCTTTTTAATTAAGGTTATTATTATTATCTCCAACATTTTGATTCTTATTTTCCATTGAATATTCGTAAAGTTTGACACACCAATCTATGGGACCATGGTGGCTTTATTTTATTTTATTTTTGCAGAAAGTGCAAAGTGGCACTGGTTGTTGCCATTGTAGTTGGACATTCTTTTCTTCAATATTTCTATTTTATTTTCTTTCTATTTTTTTTTTCTCATGGTCCCTTATCCAACCTTGCATTAGAATAAAATAGAAAATATAAATCAATTATAGATCAACAAAATTAATTGAATTCACATTCAGAAATTCAAAATTTTTCATATTTAACTTCACAAATATCATTCAATTACTGAACTTTTAGATGGTCATGCGATTAATAAAAAATAATGGTGTTTTGAAAATACAACTTTAGCTTAAAATTAAATGCCATGTTTTCAAAATAATTTTAGTGGGCCTCCTCATTGGTGGCTTAAGAGGGCTAGTTGGCTCCTTGGTGGTTTTAGAGGGCTAGTTTGATAGCGTCTCTTTAATGAATCAAGATAATTATGGACACTTAGGCCACCAGCCAATATAGAAGAAGATTAGGCATTTAAGTTGGATCCACTTAATTGCTTTATTGACTTATTTGCAATTAGAAGAGACTTCCTTTTGTAAAGTTACTTTGGTTTTGGGGTATGATCATGCCATTTTGTATGCCTCTTGCATAATCTTTTCCAAAATAAAATTTCGGTTTATGGTATGTTTGGTAACTTTGGTTACATAAACGTATTGAGGAAAAGATGAGTAATGGCTTTTTTAAAAAAATGATTTTTTTTTTTATAGTTGATTTAATATGTAATTAAAATTAATTAAAATTTTATATATTTTAAAATTAGTTAATCTTTATATAAGAAAAATAAGTGAAATGATTTTAAAGAAGAATATAATTTTTTAAAAAAAATTAAATTGTAATTTTATTTCCTTTTATTTTTTTCTTTATTTTCTTTCTCTTATATTTTTTCTATGTTTTTTATGAAAACTAAACATACACCTAGAGTATGTTTGGTTAACGTTAAGGAAAGTAAAAAAAAAAAAAAAAAAAAAAAGGTTAGGAATAGATTTGGATGTCACAAAAAAAAATGTAGAAAAAAATTCTAGGCTATTGAGAGGAAAAGTAAAAAAAAAAGTTTGTAACATTTTTTCATATTTTGGGCTATGTTTGGTTTTAGAAAGTTTAAAGGAAAACATGAGAAAAATCAAATAAAGAAAAAAATAAATAAATAAAAAGTGCAAAAAAATAAAATATCAATTTAAAATAAATAAATTATTTTTATATGTTATTTCAAATTCATTTAACATATTTTTCTTTTTTTATATAAAGATTAAATAACTTAAAAATGTATAAATATCAAATTAATCTTTAAAATTATTTCTTGATTTTCAACTTTATGTTACATTTTTATCGTAAGGTTTTTGTTGAGTCTTCAAATTAAAGCTGAATATTGAAGAGATTCTTACTAAATGTGTAAAACTACAAAGAAATGGGGGTATAATTAAGAATACTTTAGACTGCAGGGGCAAAAGGGAATCTTGAAAAATGGGGCCACAATTCAATATAGAAGAAGAATATGGATCCCCTTAATTGGTTGATTCTCTTATTTTGCAATTGGAATCCATGTCCTTTGAGTCTTTGACAAAGCTACTTTAGAATATGAAATATACAATTTGTAGCCTCTTGCATGATTTGCATCTACTTTTCCAAATTCATATGTTCCATTCCTCCAACCCGCCACAACCCCCACCTTTTTTTTTTTTTTTTTTCATATTTTGAATTAATTAAAATTTTATGTATTTTTAAGTTAATTAATTTTTATATGTATGAGAAAAAATAAGTGAAACAAGTTTTAAAAAAATATTAAAATAATTTATTGGCTTTAAATCTTTTTTCTCATATTTTTTATTCTTCCTTTTAATCCAAAATTTTCCAATGGCAAAGGTAAAGCTAAGATATGTTTAATTCCTTGAAGTACCAAGGAAAAGAGAAATGGATTGTTAAGAAAAAGAAAATTTTGAAATGAATTAAGCAATGTTTAGTTCGTAAAAATTTTGAGAAAACAAAAAATTATAAATTAAAAAAAAAGGAAAAAAGGGAAAAAAAAATTGAGATTTGAAGATATATACATATCATCTATGATGTCCCACATTGGATAGAAAAGTCTCTAACGCTATATAAGTATGAATTTTTTTTAACTATGTAAACGCGTTTTAAAACCTTGAGAATCCTTTTAGGTTTAAAACAAACAATATTTACATGGTAGGACGTGGATCGTTACAAAATGGGAATCAAAGTTAATCCTCGACCCCAATGTGAGGGTTTGTTTAACCTTGTGAGCAATGATGAAGTCAGCAATTTAGTTTGAGGGGATTGGCTCAAACAAATATGGGTCTTAGCCCAATGGTCCAAACTTACTATTGTTAAGGGAGTAATAATAGTTTTGGGTTCAAGTCATCCTATTCCAAGAAGTGTAGGTTTTTTGTTTTCACATTTTCAAGGGGGGCACCAACCTCTCATGGGACAGACATTGTGTCTATATCAAAGAGTATTTGTGATGTCTACATCGAATAAAGGAGAAAATTTAAAATATTAGGGCATCTACCTCCCCTATGCCTTAGTTGACTTCGTCAGTGCTTATAAAGGGTGTTTGTCTATTTAGCCCCGTAATTTTATGGAATGCAACAAGGATGTTGTATCTATATCATGTGATATTTATGATGCTTACATCAGATAGAGGATAAAGTTTTTAGCACTAAGAAAGTTTATGGTGTTATATAAGTATAAGTTCTTATTAATTATGTAGACACGTTTTAAAGTTGTGAGGGTCTTTTTGAACCTACAACAACACTAAAATAATGGTACTTCTCTGATAGATATCGATTAATGTACCATTCAATATGTAATCAGAACTAATCTTTTAACTTTATGGTTGCAACATAAAGTAGCATCCAGGAGCCACCAAGAAGGTAAGATGCACAAATTAAGGGAATTTTGAAAACAGGGGTCACGGCGAATGTAGAAGAAGATTATGGATTGAAGGTTGATCCACTTGCTTTATTCTCCTTTCTGCAATTAGAATACATTTCCTTTGATAAAGTTACTTTGGGTTTGGGAAACAAACATTCTATTTGTAGGGCATCTTCCATATGCTTTTCCAAAATTATATGTTTGGTGTATACAATGTTCGATTAAAAAAGGTATTAAGGAAAAGGGAAAAATGTATAAAAGAAAAAAAGAAGAATCTTTTCATGTTTGATTTGATATATAATTAAAAATTTATGTATTTTTTATATTATTTGATTTTTAAATAAATAAAAAAAGTAAAATGATTTTGAAGAAAAAAATAAATTATTAATTTAAAATCTATTTTTATTTTCTATTATTATTTTCTTTTCTTCTATTTGTTCTTTCTTTTTCTTTTTTTTCCCTTTCCCATCTTCTATAAATATTTGGATGTATGGGGAAATGTGAGGAAAAAAAATATTAGATTATATTTGGTTTTTTAAAAAGTTGAAGGAAAAAAAAAAACATTATAAGAAAAAATGTAAAAAAAATTATTATATTTTCTCTTGATTGGATGTCCATATTGAAATTTCGAGGGAATGTCCTAACCATCCCTCATCTTTATCTAAGAAAAATAGAGAAAAAATCATTTAATATTTTTCATTATTTTTGTCTCAATATTTGTTTCCTCGTTCTTTTCTATGACATTTAAATATTAAAAAAAAATATTTTTTGTTAATTTTTCCTCTTTTTGCACCACTTTTGAACAACTAAACATAATCTTAAGAAAAAAAAAGGGAAGGTGATGTCGATTTGAAGGTGACATTCTTGACATCACCATCTTGTTGCGGGATGATGTTTATATTAACGATATAACATCTAAGCAACAAAACCACAATATCACCCCCTACCCTTGGACAAACAAAGCATAAACACGATAAATATTAAATATAATTGATAACAACCCGTTGCCTCCTACTTAATTATAACATCGAAAAAATCTTATTTATAAACTGAGCATCTATGATCATTGTCTAACAATTCAATAACTAAGAACAGGTTTCCATGATCGATCAACCATGATCGTTGTAATAATATAATACTAATCAAGGTTAAATTTGGTGATAAATTAGTCACAAGATGACGTAAACCACTCAATAATTGATGAGATTGGACCTACTAAATTAGCATGACCCCAACCATATAAAGACACCCCACGGACAAAGCAAGGTAAACAGCTATTCACTATCTTAAATTATTTCTTTTATTTAATCACCCTTTGATTGTGCATGACTAACTTGACCATCAAAAAGGTGTTGGCCTAACTGGCCTCCCCCCTCCAACTAGCTATTCTTATGTCCAAGGTTGTCTTCAAAAGTTCATTTGCCACATTCCCAAAGGGTAAAACAACATTTCTTTTTTTTCTTTTTTTTTGTTTTCCTTCAACTTTTCTATGAAAAGTCTAATTAAAAAAAGTACAAAATTTCCTTACCTATTTTTTTCCTTATATTTTTTCCTCTCCATTTTCTTTTCTTCAAGCATTCCATATTCTATCCTTCAATATCATGTTAGTAATAGAGTAGTAGGAGAGATTTTATGAGAAAATAAACAATTTTCTTCACTTTACTAATTATTTCATACAATAATTTTCTTTACTTTATATGAAGACTCTAATGATCATTCACTTTCTCACAACATGGTTTCTTTTTATACCAGGAGAAAAAGGAAAAAAAAATGTCAATCATCTTTACATTATAATGCCAAAATGACAATTAAAGTAATGACTTAAGGTTAAGAAGTATTCTTCACCATCTTTAATTTTATTTGTTTACTAATAGTAAGTGCATTAACAGTTTCTGTTTAAATTAGGGTTTGAATCTTAGACATACTTTTCTTGAACATGTTCTTGTTGAGAAGAATTCAACTATAACAACAGGAGGTTTAATAACATCCATAGCACCATAAGCTTCATGCATGTTTTTACAAATCCACAGGCCATACAAGCTGAAACACGTCAGAGTTAAATTCAACAACAATCTTCTAACTTCTTGTGGTTGCAGCACACAGTAGCAGCCCAGAAGCCACCAGAAGGCCAAGATGCATGGCCTCAGCTCAGCGTTGTGCTTCATCCATCTTGGCATCAATCGGAGGAATGGTAAAAGAAACCGATTTCCCAGTCAAGTTAGAACCCACCTTCAATATGGATTTCAATGGCTTTGGTTCCTCGCCCTTCTCACGTTCCAGCGACACCAACTTCTCCGGTGCCATCTTCTTTTTCCTGCTCTTGCTTGTGTTAGGTATCTCCTCTACTGTGTCATTTATGCTAACACTCTTCTTGAGGCCCTTTTCTTGAGGTTGAGCAGCTGCCCATGATCAATATATGAGTCATTTTTGTTTTGAACACGTGAAAGGAGAAGAATGAGAGGTATTACCAGTGCCTGGACCTATGGGGAGCTCCTTGTAGCCTTTGTTAAGAACACTCCTGGGAGAGGTGATGGTGGCAATAGGGGCTGAAGCATCAGAAATGGGCACTTGGCCAAGAGGTTGGTGCCCAGGTTGGCCTAAAATCACAGGCTTCACAGCTTGTGCTGCTAGGGTTTGCATGGTGAAGTTGAAGAGCCTGTGGCAGATGGCCAGGCCATGGCTAAGCGGCCGGCATAATATCATGAGTTTGAGGGCTTGGGACTCTAGGGTTTTGGAGATGAAGTTGAAGAGCCTATAGCAAATACCAAGAGATTCAAGATGGTTGTGTCTTTGATCCATGCCTAGAATTTTCTTTTAGTAGAATGGGGGTTGTGGTGTGGAAGGCTGCAATGGCATTGTAGGAGGTGGAGTAGAAGGAAGAAATGGTGCTTGTATGGAAGATATTCTTTTCTTCTTTCCTTTTCTTTGCTTGAAGGGAAAATCTCAGCCCCAAAGGGGTTTTGTTCTTTACTTGCTTCTGTTGAAAGCATTGACAGAAAGGTAAAATCCCTGCCATTAACTACATCATATGTAGTGTGCTGCAAGGAAAACTGGCTTCCGGTAGGTGAAAAAATGTGGATAATATCTATTTGGAAAATCCTGATCTCACCAGAGCCATAGCTTGAAGACGATAAACTCGGTCTTCTCTCTATATGCAGCAATAAGGATTGGTTGACGTGTCTGAACCAAACCCAGAAACAGACTTCAAAAAGGAACTCATCAGATCAATGACACAATGAGCAATGAGAGATGCAGCATGCCAAGCAGGTACGAATCCTGTTCTGCTACTTTCATTTCTAAACTAAAGAAATGGCACATAATTAACATTTTTTTCACAACCAGAAATGGGATTTGAACCTTGGCAATAGTCTAACAAAAGTTTCACCTAATAAACTCGTACAAAAAGTCTTAGCTCCCAGAAACCGAGGAACAAGATGAGGAATAGGAAAAAGAAAATATAGAAAAAACAACAAAACACAGTTTGATTTACCCTTTTCTTATTTGTTTCATTGTCAGGCTATGAATGAATCCCAACTTAGTGGGTTGTGAGAACTGCAGTGAAGATGTTATACCATGTCATGCCCATCATGAACTATGCCAAAGAAAGAAAATTACAGGACAATACTAAGCCACAAGTCATTTTATTCATCTCATTACTCAACTCACAAATTGATTTTGCCAAACAAAAGGGAAGTCACATGTGTTAATTGGATCTAGTTTCAATCTCTTCAGGATACAAAATTGGGTAACAATCACTTATTCACTGTCAGCATGAAAGATCTCAGTCATGCCAAGAGTAGCCAACCTATAATGATATCCGCCCACAAAGACGCCAGTAAGCTCCAGGGTGAAAAAGAGATCTCTCAAATACCCAGATGTCACGAACAAGTACCTAGACAAACATGCAAAGCATCAACTAAGAGAGAAGAAAATTGCAAAAGGAAAAAAAGACTGAAATATCATTTTAAAAAATATCCAACCACAAACTACTGACAGATGAACTGAACAACAGAAGGTGACCAGATATTTTTACTAGTATGTGTACCTATGCAGTGGAGGCAGAAACAAATACTGAAACTCACATGGAGATACATTCAAGGGTTGGATTTATGAATAAGGATGTGTTGGGTATCTCCCAATAAAACCTTTGTTGCACATGCATTTATGATGAGAAAATGAATACTAATATCATGATATCTGTATTGTAAAAACCACAACAATGAACAAGAATTAGGGGAAGAAAATAAGAAATCAAAAAATAAACATATAACACAATGATTTATGTGGTTTGATCTAAAGCTTACATTCACAAGCAAAGATGACAAAGAACTTCCGCTATTGTTTAAGGAGATTACGATCCTAAGGCTTATAACTCCTTAAAGCCCAATTATACGCAAAGGACTCCCTTTCAGTCAAAATGTCTTCCTATATTTCATCTAATAACATAGGAATATTCCCCATAAGAAACTGTCTAATTATAAAAGAAACCTATTCCTATAAGAAAATTACACAATGGGGAACTCTTTATGATAATAGGAAATTTTAACATCAAAGACTTACAAATTGATTCAAGCGAGAAATTAATATGCTTTCTAACAAACTCCATCTTGACTCAGATTTTCAAGCTTCACATAAACTCAAAAGTCTTCCATATCACTTTGTGCCCATGCTCTTAAAGGGCCTTTAGATAATGCAGTCACAAATTAAGTTCAATCAACCCTTAAACTTATATGTAGGTGGTTAAATCTAACTCCCCGTTTTGTCTCTGACCAAACTCTATCATTACTCCCATAGTGTATTTTCTTTATTATCAAGATATTGCACCTCTCCCTCATTCAGCTCTTTCGAAAGCCTTTTTTCTTGTGTTTCCTAAAGCTATATACTCAGAACTCCATCCTTCTCTAGCGCCAGGGCTGTTTTCTTTATCAAATTACTCCTTACTAGGACATAACAATGCATATTCATCAAATATCACGTCCTTAGTAATCAAATGTTTCAAAGATTTTAAATTTGGACACCACAACCAATACCCTTTTACATCACCTACATACCCTAAAAATATGTTCTTCCTTGCCCTTTGTTCCAACATACTTTCATCCACATGGGCACAAGTTAGAAAACAAAAAATTCTTAAATTTGTACAATTAGCAAGAGAACTAGACCATACCTCTTCAAAAGTAGTCCAATCAGTAGAAATTGAAAATATCTATTCACAGGATAATAAACTGAATTAACTGATGCAACTAAAGTTCCTTCGACAACTCTACATTCTGAAGCATACACCATGCTCTGTTTAAAAGAGTTTTATTCATTCATTCTTCAATACCATTCTACCATGGAGGACATTTAACTCCATGATGTCTTACAATACCTTCATTCTTGAAAAACTTATTGAACTCTTTTTCACAAAATTTCATGCTGCTTTCAGTTCTCAAACATTTTATATGTTTCCTTGTCTACTCCTTAATCATAGCTTTCCACTTCTGAAACATCATTTTTATGCTTCAAGATATATGTGTGGAAGAATGAAATTAGAAAGTCATAGTTGTATAATATTGTAATTGGGAAGTAAATTAGGACAATCCCGTAAACAAAGGGATTTGATGTAATTAGGTTAGGAAGGTTACTAATTTTGGTGCTAGGAATTTGTGTATATATATGTGGGTTTATGTACAGATTAAAGATTCAAGAAAAAGGAATTCTACACCTTTCATTCTTTCAATCTCTCTTCTTCTGCAATATACCTAGACCTTTCTAGAGTAGTAATGAATAAAGTTAACATATATCTTCCACCACCATGTCATGCAACCTAAGAGGGGCCCAAAAATCAGAATGAATGTAATCCAAAGTACCTTTAATTCCATGAACACTTGCCTACACTATTTCATGAGCACACAATACTTACAAAAATCCAATTCTCTTCTACCCACCAAGCAACCTCATTCGCTCAAAATTGCCATATGTCCAAGCTGTATATGTCACAATCTAGTAGTGTATGAAATTGATCTTCAGGTTGAAACTACAGTTGCACTTACTATTATGCTATTTGCAATATATAAAGGCCATTTATTTTCTATTCTTTCGCCACAACAAGAACACTCTTTGAGATTCTCATAAATCCACCTCAAACTTTACATGCACACCCAGTGCTAAGCATACCTAAAGAAATCAAATTTCTCCTCAATTCTGGAACAATCCTTATATCAGTCAATATGCCTATCACACAAACCTTGCAGGCCCTATTATTTCCTATGAGAACCTTCTTATCTGTCAATTGATATATACTAAACTATAATATCTATCGGGAGACATGTGATAGGAAAACCTAGAATCAAGGATCTACCCATCACCTAAGTTGCTAATAGTAATTGAAAGGACATCTATAAGATCCGAATTTCCATTGCAACTACCACATCACCAAAAGTAGAAGTTTTCTCCTTTTCTTTTCCTTTACATTCTAGATAAATTATCTATGATATTCTTTGTTACAAGTGAAACACTTATTGTTTCCTTAATTGGGCCAACCTCTCCTGTCAGGGTCTTCCTTTCCTATTCTCCCACTAGTCACCAAACCTTCACATGAGTCATCTTCTCAACCCTCAGACACCATTATCTTTAACTCCTTTAAATTAATGGAGTCCTAACATTTTCCATGAAGAAAATATCTTTTACCATACACTATAGTATCCACAAAGTGCTCATAAGAATTTGCTAGGAAACACATCAGAATTTATGGTTTAGTCTTCATCGTTAATTCTATATCACTATTCCTAAAATTCACTATAATTTTATTCAACTCATCAAGGTGGCTTTAATGGATGTATCTTTGTTCATTTGGAGAGTGAACAATAGCCTTTTCAAATATAAGTAATTTGTAAGAGATTTCTTTGCATATAAATTTTCAAGTTTTAATATTAGTTGGCAGTTGTATCCTCTTCTATAACCTTGCAAAGTACCTCATTACCCTTATACAACAGAATAACACTGTGCTATTTCCATAAGTTCATTCTCTCCATCAGACATTGTTACAAGTATAGTCCTCCCATTTTTCAATGCTTTGGACAACATCTCTACTGCTCTCCACTTTTCCTCAAAAATCCTATCATTTCTCTCTCGTCACATGATAGAACGCAAAGTGAGGCAAGAGATTTGCCAAAGGTTTTACCTCTAACAAAACTCCCTAATCCTCTATAAGAAATGGTCATCATGTTGCATATACTCCTAGGTGAAACCCAATTCATCCTGGCTAGATTGAATAACTTGTGTCATACACTTAAAAGTTATCAAATGATGTAGATATGGATGGTCAATCGACTCTCCACTCCCCATACATAAGTTGCACCAATCAGGACTAAGAGATTTATAAGTTTTTCTCAACTATAACATTGTCATTGAGTTCACTTTCTTGTATGCCACTAATTATGCAAAGGTCTTGACCTTAGATAGGACTTTAGATTTCCATACAAATTAGGTTGGAAAGAAAGGAATTGTAACTAATAAATTGGACAAGGCCAAAAAAACAAAAAAAAAAATACCAAGAATAAACCTAAAGAGGATATAGACCAAGCTCTTGTGTCTAGGACAGAAGGAGACAAGTGCACTAGAGTGAGTGAAAACATAAGTCTTTCAAGGTTCTCAATTTCCAAATCCTTAAGGTTGCGATGAAAGTTCATATTTCAATGAAGATTGCAATTCCTATGATCCTCTTCTTTTAACAGTGACTCCTTCAATTCCCCCTTCTTTAAGGCCCTTAATCTTGAAAGTTCAGGGGTCAGATTTCATTCCTGCTCACTGATATCAATCCTAACAATGTTTGAAAGAATGTTCTTTTTTCTCTCTTTAAAATCTCCAAAATGCAGCTTATTCCAATCCTTTAGTTTAGATTTGACAAAATGTAGCTTCTTCATTAATTTATGACCTTCCCAACCTTCAACCTAACATTCACGCCACTAAGAACTAAATCTTTCCTTATAATCTAGGTGAAGCAACCACATGTTCTTAAACCTAAATGGAGCAGACCCCACTTAAATGCATCAATATCTAAGACAATGGGGAAATGATCAGATGTCAATCTAGGAAGCACTTCTTGAAGGCTTTGAGGGAAACTTTGCTCCCACTCATTTGAGTATAAGAATCTATCCAACATCTTGCAAATAGGAACTTCTTGCATATTTGACCAAGTAAAAGATGCATTTCTAAGTGGAGAGCTGATTAATTCACTCTCTTTTATAAATTCATCAAAAACCTTCATGCTAAGGGTTAACCTAGAGCCACCTAACTATTTTGAAATTCTTCTCATGACATTGATACCGCTCTCCCAACACGCCATTTTGGAAAAGTTAGACCAAAAACGTCTTGAGGCTCCATCCAGAAATCCTTCCTCAAGTTAGAAATTAGGACCATAAACTGAGGTAAGCCAAAAAGATCCTTCTTCATTTGAAAACAACTTAATTGTTACCCAAAAAAAAAAAAAAAAACCCTAATACCATCTCTAAACGGCTAAACTTGTTTGAGTCCCAAATTATCACAACTTCCCCAAATGCTCCACTCGTGGAAAGAATAGCTCATCCTTATTTCTAACTTTCCACACATAGACCACAAATGAAAAGGCAAACCCTTCACCTCAATCCATTCCTTTTGGAAAGTCCCCAAAATAGTGGAATTTACATTCAGATTTCATCTATGCACCTTGACTTCTATCTTTTCACTCACTGGAATAAACCTCTTCTCATGTAAATATTTCACTAGATCAATAGACTCCACACAGAAAATCCCTTAGGTCTCAGATATAAGTGTAATGGCAATCACCCCTTTAATCCCCAAAACTTTGGCAAAAGCTCTACCTATTGCAATTCCACTCACACATACTACCAAGAGTTCACAAACCCATACCCTGGCTCACCTCCCCATAGATTCAAGACCTTGTCTTCTTGACCCTTCCATAACCACCACACTAGCAAAACTACGTCTAGGAGGGTCCAAAACTGGCTTAACCTTCTCATTTGCTACTTTACGATTTCCCATGGTACCCGCAAATTGGGAAGGACAAAACATCACAGATGCTATAGCTTCTCCTACTACATCCCAACTCCTACTCTTATATCCCTCTAAAATGACCACAAAAGTTGCTTTTTGGCTTGTCATGAACTCAATGATTCAAAAACATCTACCAGTAGGGTTTACTAAAACCTCCAAAAGATGTGCTGTGCTATTTACGGTTAAAACCCAATGACCTGTCCATCTTCGAAGCCTTCTTTAAATGGTCCATAAACCATTCAATCTCTTCTTTCTCAAATCCCAATGAAAAGGAAGCTCCTTGACTACGTTTAGACAAAATCAACCATAATCCCCCATTCTCCCCAACAAAACACACTTGAAAGCATTTCCTTTTCACCAAACAAGTCCTACTCCAGCTGTCTACGGTTGTCCGATTGTTGATTTCCACCATCTTCTTCCCGCCACCCATAGACATGTTGCTCAATAGTCAGTTCTCTAGCAAATATAACCAGAATGCATAGTTTCATCTTAATATTGGCATGAGGCATCATGAAACTGCCCTCTATGCACCATTATACCATCATCATCCCCTAACAAACTAATCTTATCTAGGTTCTAAAGTCTAGGAGTACTAACTAAAGCGCTCATTCAAGTCTCCAGAGCTTAACCACCTTAACCTCCTTCCTTAAAAATATATAAAAAATAAAAATGCCCCAAAAAGATTATTTCCAGACTGTTCAGCTCATACCAATGCAACTAGTTAGAACACCAAAGGTACCTTGAAAAAATTTATGACATATCAGTAAAATGACAATATGTACTTTATTGAATGTACTAGACTCCTAGTTTTAGGCACCACATACAGTTGAGCTTCCATATATACAAGAAGTTGTCTGTTGACATTTGATATTTTCGATGTCAATGCTAAATGACAATATGCATTTTTTCAACCTAAATGTAACTTAGCAAAGAAGAATAAATTCAGGAACATGACACATTTCTAAAAATGATGAGTGGATGTATATTTTCACCATAACCACAAATCCAAGAACAAAAGAACGAAAGAAAATACTAGGTTAAGAATGTACACTTCCAGGAAAAACTTCATCTAGAAAGTACTCTTCTGAGTGACGGCTGATCTAAATCTTGAGTCAAAATAATCAATACTCATGACTTAAGCATTAGGTATGTAAAAGGGTCAAAGAGTGATATTACATCATTATATAAGATTAAGAAGTATTCTGGGACTGGACCAAGGAATCAATGATCTATATCATTCTGAGGGGAACAAATCACATAGCTGGAACGTATGTACAGGAAGCTGAGATGTACTAGTCAATTGATTAACAAACCAGAGAGGGAAAGAAACTGGTCTGTGCCTGTGTGATGGAGGTAATCAAAGGGAAGGAAAGATCCAGTGGAGGGAGAAGAATCCAATATGGTCATGTTTAATGTATTGATGTTTTCTTTACCACATGAAAATGTCCATGTTTCCTTTGCTATATTGAAGGAAGGTCATATAACCCACAATAACATTAACTACAACCTGGGTCATAAAACCTAAAGAGTTCCATGAGGAGGGCTATGTGGTTGGTCCCATTGCCTGATAGATACTATCTTTCACAGCCTATGTCAGAAAATATAACATATCCACACTGAGGAAAATTTTGCATAAGTTTTGATGATGAAATAATACATATTGAGGGAAAAAAAAATTAAAGATAAGATGCTTAAATAATTTGTACAGAAACTTGGAAAAAAAATGTTTTTCCATTAAATTACCTCCTTATCTTTATCTCCAGCAACAACACAGCCTTTTGAATCATATGCTTCAAACTTCTGCAAGAAATGAAATGCATAATTTGCCAACACCTTAGTGGATGGAGTTAATTAACAAAAACAAGCAATTGACATAGAGAAGGTCAAACCAAACCACATAACACATATTCAGGCAACCAGGCCTACAAAACAAACCATTCTAAAGCAACAGAATTCCATTACAGGGACAAAAGATATTATAAAGGATGACAAACTAACATAAGCAAGGAAAAAAGGTTGTAGGACATTGAAAACAAGTTTGTGTGTGTGTGTGCGTGCGCGCATGTGTGAGAGAGAGAGAAGGTGAAGCATGATGTCCACAAGGGAAACCTAAAATGGTCAATTTCAAAAGCACATAGCTTCAATAGAAAGAGGTATTCTATTTAATAGCATAGAAATATATAACAAATATTATACAAGGCATCGGTCCTCACTGAGAAAAGAAAATGAACAAAACAGCTAAATGGTTAAAAAAATCAAGTAAAGTTCAGTGAGAAGAATTTAAAACAGAGAATACAAACAGTCCCGTTATGCTCTCAAGTTGATGTTCCTCCTAAGTGGAAAATTGGCGTCGAAATTGGCTGATATAAGATCTCCATTCCCAATTTAACAAAGGTCAATGATATTTCCACTGCAATGAGCATGTCATTGACACACCATGGTGTAAGTTCCTACCCTTCCTTGAGTTCCCCCACCTTATCAGTCTAAAAAGGCATAGAAGATCCTTTCTTTTTGAGGTCTCTTAGTAGGCCCTGAATGTTTGGTTAACCCAAATTAATGAAGAAGCAACCATCAGAATTCAAGTAGATGAATTCACTAAGAGATGGCCTCAGACACAAAGAAGGTCAAAGCAAGGATAAAAAAAAAAAAAAATCACAAAATATTGTCGATATTTTCGCTGATTTTTCGGGTTTCAGTTGTTACCAAAGCGAAACAATGCACAAAAATATCGATCTGCCGATTTTTCTCTTATATTTTGGCATTCTCAATGATATTTCCTGAAATATCAGTTTTTTCATGATTTTTCACCTGACTTTTCCGATTTTTTTGTTTGGGTCAAAGCGGCTGACTCGGTCAAACAGCCATCCCTTCTTGGTCAAAGCTGGTAAAAAATTGGTTTGTCTCGGCTTTTTGTGGATGGGGGATTCAAATCCACACCAAAAGGTTTCATGTGAACCTATGATGAACACTGGGACAAGTTTCCCCTTTACTTAGATACATACACCAAAATATGTGTATTGCAATTCATTATAAAAACAAAATATTAAAAGAATATTTTAATAAACAAATTAATTCTAATTATTTTATTTTTAAAATTTTATTTAATTGATTACCAAAACTATTATGCAATTTTCTTAACAGGTCTTCTTTTATATCAATTATATATATATATATATATATATATATATATATATATATATATATATATATATAATATTTATTTTATATCATTGAATAAATGGTTCATAAAATGTTAAATATATTTTTAAGTTAAACATATTATAATCAAATGTCACAATAATATTGCTGAATAATATTTAATATAACTTAATAATGAATGTATACTTATCAAATTCATAATTCTGATCGACGCACACAATATTATTGTCGAATATAACAAAATATATTATGCATATACACATCAATTTCATCAACAAAATAACTTTAAAATGTCTATTATTACTTATTATATCATTTTTTAAAATTTTTCCTAACATTTTTATAAGTTTTAATCAATTTTTACCCCACCAATATTTTGTGTCAAAATATCCACTGATATTTCTCGACATATCCGTAAAATCGAATTATCAAAATATCCATCAAAACCAATACTTTCATCCTTGGGTATAAGCAACTGAGTAGGGATTTAGGACAACAGCTCCCTAATTTTTGGAGATGCATGATAAAGGCATGGGTGTTTTTGAACACAATCAAAACCAATAACTGAGAGAGAATTACTTAATATTTTGGTAAATAATATATGTTTCCATAACTATCTTCAAAAATCTTTTTGACCTAACAAACCAAATGCAGCAATACTACACTTCCTAAAGCATCTTATACAATGCAAAATCATGAAGAGAAATGAATGTGATGAATTAGCTTCACAAAGATACAAGTAAAGTTCCAAGCACCGTTTGAACTTAACAGGTGCAATATTTATGAATGAATTTTAAAAATAACATCTCAATTAACAGGACTCACAATTCAACAGTAGACCATTGAGTTTTTAATTTAGTGACACTGAATATTAAGATTATCAAAGCTCACAATTATATCAGACAAAAAGGTGCATTAAATGAATGATTTAAAAACTGAAATTGCACAAAATACAGAGTATTGCATGATACATTTTTTTTTTTTTGATAAAAAAGTATTGCATGATACATTTATATCTTTACATGTAAATCACAGACTACTCAAGTGATTAAGCGTAATGTAACAGAATATACCGATCATGATTCATGAACAAATCATCATTTTTGATAGAAAATGTAGGATAAAACCAAGTGGAAATTAATACCTGCTTAGTCAGAAACTCAAGCGTAAGCTGTATGAAAGCTTTATTCATGTCATTTCGATCAATTGATATCTGGAAACAAACAAGTATTCTATAATTCATGGAAAACACCTTAAATTGATTCTAAATAGGAACAGCAATCAGCATGAACAGAACCAGTCACAAGCAGCTCGGTCTCAACTCCTTGGGTCATTTAGGACAGCATTTTACTTTGGAAGTTGAAGTTGAAGCCATGATTTTAAAGGAAAATTTTGGTATTATGAATAATTTATTAAACATATAGTAGCTTCATGTATAAAGTTAAAATAGAGCTTTCACATAACATGTCCTTACTTCTGTATTGAACTCTTCTAAAACCAGACGCACTTTTGTTAAAATCATCAGGACATTATTGGGCTTAAAAGGGGCTTTTGGCTTCCAAAAAATCTAATCCAAACATGTCAGGTTTGTTCAAGCTTGTTTTCCAATTAAACAATTAAAAACCTCATTTTAAACCACACTAATCAAGGAGTTGAGCTTGAATTCAGGCTTGCTGTTAACTTTTAACACTACACATTGTTGTTTACAGGCTTGTTCAAGCTTGTTTTCCAATTAAACAATCCAGCTAAAACCTCATTTAAAATCTCACTAATAAGGAGTTGAGCTTGACTTCAGGCTTGTGGATATGGTGCTGCTCACTTTTTAACACATGAAATACTGTTGTCTACATCTCTGCTCTGCACATGAGACAGCTTGTGTTCAAAGCACAATGTAATCTTAAGTTCTTGCTTTCAAAAAAAATTGTTTAGATTTTATGGAAATGGCCTTTTCCAACACTGCATTCTACTTTAGAGGGCTTTCATATGTTAGACTAGTCATTTCTTTTATTTTGGAATTTTATGTTAAATCAACTTTTCCAAAACTTGTCATTGATGCAAAGAATTAGCATACTGCAGGAGTGAAATATGTACTGAGCCTGAATAAACCCTTAATCTACTGAAGCAAGCACAAACATGTGTGGGTTTACTCAAAACAAGCTCACACAGTCCTGAACCTGATGATTAGTGTGCCTCACTCAAGGTGATTGGGCTTCAGCTAAAAAATGTGTGGCCTTGTTTCGTTATCACTCAAACCAGGCT
Source organism: Vitis riparia (assembly GCF_004353265.1). Taxonomy (NCBI): domain Eukaryota; kingdom Viridiplantae; phylum Streptophyta; class Magnoliopsida; order Vitales; family Vitaceae; genus Vitis; species Vitis riparia. The sequence goes on from NC_048444.1 coordinate 25,890,303, forward strand.
TGAACACAAGCCATCAATGAAGCTGAGCCACAGTAGGCTGATGATCAGTTTAGCTCTCTCAGAATGATAAAAAAGGATGGAAAAAAAAAAAGGCTAACTTCATAGAATATGCATGGATGCAAGGGAGGCAATTCGTGTAAGTGGGTCATGTTTGTATTGTGTCAAAGCCTATGCATTCTACTACATAAATCAACCCAAACCAAACATGAACAATAATTGTATTAAAAATATAAACACAAATACTGCCTAGTAATTAAACACATAACATGTCATGTAACCCATTCAACCCATTTAATAATTAGGTCCTCCTATTTAATAATGAGGTTGAGTTAGGTCTTGAATAAGTCTATACGATTAATGCCTCAACCAAACATTTATGATTCAATTGACTTATTTGTTTAAAAAAAAATATAAAATGAGTCAAATATGAGTTAAATAGTTTAAAGTTATGATTAAGTTAATCAACATAATTATTAAATGAGTCATTTCAAGCCAAATTCATGTTATGTAGGTTGACCCAAAAACTATCAATGCGGGTTGACACGAATTTCACCTAGACCCGATTATACTCAACCCAAACCGGCAAAAATCGTGTTGGGTTCGAGTCATGTTGGTGAATTGTATCAAGCTTTTTCATCCCTACATGGTTGCGCACCATCCGTTGGAATGTGCTATTTTCATAATTGGGGTTCATATTGGCAAAAGAAGAAGAAGAATAGTGTCATCAGCAATGTGATGTTGGTGTGAAGATAGCTTGTTCTAGGTGTGGACCAAAACTTCACAAGCAGATCCTTATATTAGATCCTTCACCCATGTACTAGAGGCCATTGCATTGTATTAAAAGACACGCTTAAATCCTGCCTAGGCCCAAAACACAGCCACTCCCTAGTTATACAGCCACGTTTTCTAAGGCATGTGCTTTGCTAGAAAGGCACACCTTGTTTACTTTAGTTTTCCTTTTTAAACACTTTTATTCTTGAAATTTTTAACTATATATTGAAATTTATATAATATCATTACTTTTTTATTAAAAGCTTCTTTCAAATTTGTTATTGATTTGATTAGATTTTGGACCATATTTTATAAAATTGGCATCCATCCTAAGTCACTTTTCACTTCACTAAGGCATATGCCTTGTATTATATTTTATGCCCAAGCTATAGGAGACTTTTACATCTTAGGTGCACCTTGCGTCTTTTATAACTATGGGCCCCTATCAAGGAGGTTTGGGGTTCCAAGCCGCCTCCTAAAGCAGGTTTCTTCACTTGAGGAGAAATGAGGAGAAAATTCTTACAATCAACCAACTTATGAAGAGGCTTTGGCATTTGGTCAATCATTGCTACCTGTGCAAGCTATGGGAGAAATCAGCCAACTGCATCCTTATCCATTGTGGTAAAGCTCAAATCTTGTGACATCTTCTTCCCCCTCTTCAGTCTTTCTTAAGTGCTTCCTTAATCCAAAAAGGTGGTTTTACTTGGTTGGCATATCAGTTTCATAGGCAAGAAGCATAAAAAAGGTAGGAATAACTGCTCCTTTATGCTTTTTTTTCAAGCATTTGATAAGATAGGAACAGCAAAACTTTTGAGGATTTGGAGCCGTCTGATCAAACTATGAAAGAGTCTTCTATCAGATCTTTATTTGAGTAGATTCTTGACTTCATTGATTGTTGGGGAGTAGTTAGTTGATAGGGCTTCTTGCTTACCTTTTTTATTTTTTATTTTTTTAAAAGGACAAGCAAATAATGAAAAGCTTTATATACTAAGGGTTTCTTCAACAGTCATTGGTGCCACAAATGGATTCACATAATGCAAATTGAAAATCAAATCCTAAAGTTTGGGATTCCAAGGTAGATGGGGACATATGAGGGAGATGCCTAGAGATTCACCTTCTCACAATTCACCAGAGACTAAAAGGTTGGCGAGGGGCAAGCAAGAATATAAATGAAACTTTTTGCATATATGGAGCATTTTTGCTTGATCTTATCAGTTATGTTAAGCATGCAATCTAGTTTACTCTATTGGATGGACAACAGAGAAAACACACACGCACACACAAATATATACATTGCATGAGTTCTTGTCCATACCAAGAGAACAGAACAGGCAGTGAGAAACATTTCATATATTTTGACATTAGTTTTCCTACTTATACAAACATTCAAGTAATACAGCAAGTACTTACATAGTGTCAATCAAAATTCAAAATAAAAGAAATGGATGACACTTACCATTCGAGCTCGCAAAGTTCGTATTTTAACAACTGGTTCAACCATTTCCCAATAAACCTTATGCCATTTGGATTCTCTTTGTTTAATTTCATTCTTGAGGGCCTGTGAATATTAAACCAAACTGAGTAACAAAAGTATTGTGAAGAGAGAGAGAGAAAAGGGAGAATCCCTAATTATTGTTATTGAAAAACTAGAAGAATACACATTGGACTTAGGTATATATATACATGCTAGTGGGACCCACAATACAATAAGGAAAGAAAAGGAAAAAGGAAGAGTAAATAACCTAAATAACTATACATTATCTAACACTCCCCCTCAAGCTGGAGCATATATGTTATATGCACCAAGCTTGCTACAAATGTATTTAATTCTAGGACCTTTGAGAGATTTAGTAAAAATATCTGCTAGTTGATCATTTGAATTGACAAAACTAGTCGCCACACATCCTGATGCGATCTTCTCTCTAATGAAGTGACAGTCAACTTCAATGTATTTGGTCCTTTCATGGAAGACTGGATTGGATGCAATATGCAAAGCGGCTTGGTTGTCACAGATGAGTTTCATCTGTTCATCCTTTCCAAATCTCAACTCCCAAAGAAGATGTTTCAGCCATATGAGTTCACATGTTGCCAGAGCCATAGCTCGATACTCGGCTTCAGCACTAGATTTGGCCACTACATCTTGTTTCTTACTCTTCCAAGATATTAGGTTACCTCCAATAAAAACACAATACCCGGAAGTGGAACGTCTATCTGTGGCTGAGCCAACCCAATCTGCATCTGTGTAACCAACAACTTGGGTATGACCTCTGTTCTCGTACAACACACCTTGGCCTGGTGTGCTTTTGATATATCGAAGAATGCGGATTACAGCATCCCAATGGCTATCACATGGTGACTGTAGGAATTGACTAACAACACTTACCAGAAAAGAAATGTCTGGACGAGTAATGGTGAGGTAGTTCAATTACCTACAAGTCGCCAATATTTCCCAGGATCTCCTAAAGGCTCCCCCTGTCCTGGTATAAGTTTGACATTTGGATCCATAGGAGTGTCTACCGGTTTACAGTCTAACATACAGGTTTCTTCCAAGATGTCTAAAGCATACTTCCTTTGGAAAAGAACCACACCGAAACTGGATTAAGCTATCTCAATCCCTAAGAAATACTTGAGTTTCCCCAAGTCTTTAGTCTGAAAGTGGGTGAAAAGGTGTTGCTTTAGGTTCTGAATACCATTCTGATCACTGCCTGTAATGACGATGTCGTCCACATAACTACCAGATAAATACACTGCCCCGAAGAGTTATGATGATAGAAAACGGAATGGTCTGCTGTACTGCGGAACATGCCAAACTCCTGAACAACAGAACTAAAACGGCTAAACCATGCTCGAGGAGATTGTTTCAAGCCATATAGAGAATGGCGTAACCTGCACACTAAACCAGACTCCCCCTGAGCAACAAAACCAGGTGGTTGCTCCATATAAACTTCCTCAGCAAGATCCCCATGAAGGAAAGCATTTTTAATATCTAACTGATAAAGAGGCCAAGAACGCATAACAGCCATGGAGAGCAATAGACAAACAGAAGCTATCTTGGCAATAGGAGAGAAAGTGTCACCATAATCAGAACCATAAACCTGAGTATAGCCTTTAGCAATTAAGCGGGCCTTAAGGCGATCAACCTGACCATCAGGGCCAACCTTAACCGTGTAGACCCAATGACAACCAACTGTAGATTTACCAGAGGGTAAAACAACGAGATCCCAAGTGTCATTGGAGTGTAAAGCAGCCATTTCATCTACCATTACCTGTCGCCAGCCTGGATGGGAAAGAGCCTCAGGGGTGCTATTGGAAAGAGAAACAGAAGATATAGCAGAAACAAATGCAGAATAGGGTGAAGATAATCGATGGTAACTCAAAAAATTGTAAATGGGATGAGGATTACGAGTAGATCGATTACCTTTCCGAAGAGCAATGGGTAAGTCAGCAGAAGGAGGTAGAGCCGAGGCAGAAGAAGCCGAAGGGATAGGAGGTGAGTCAGCAGGTATCGCGGCCAAAGAAGGAGGAACAGCGACACGATGACGGCGATGATAAACCTGAAGTAGGTGAGAAGGCACTGCATCAGGTGAGGAGATAATGAGAAGGGGTAAGACTTCAAAAACAGGAAGAGACTCAGAGGTGGAGAAAAACGGTGAGTCCTCAAAGAAAGTGACATCAGCGGAGAGAAAGTAGCGATGAGTCTCAGAGAAATAACAACGATAACCCTTTTGAAGTCTGGAATATCCCAAAAAGATGCATTTTGTGGCTCTGGCAGAAAGTTTGTCCTGTCCAGGAGTGAGAATATGAACAAAGCAAGTACAACCAAAAACACAAGGAGGAAGGAAATAAAGTGGTTGGTTAGGGAAAAGAAGGGAATGAGGAATCTTATCGTGTAATACAGATGAGGGAATACGATTAATCAAATAACATGCTGTAAGAACAGCGTCCCCCCAAAAACGAAAAGGAACATGACTATGTAGAAGGAGAGTACGAGCTGTCTCAACAAGATGTCGATTCTTACGTTCAGCTACCCCATTTTGTTGAGGAGTATGAGCACAAGAAGACTGATGAATGATCCCATGTTGGGACATAAATGAAGTAAATGGTGCAGAAAAATATTCCCTGGCATTGTCACTGCGCAACACACGAATAGAAATATTGAACTGGGTTTGGATTCCAGCATAAAATTTCTGGAAAATAGAGAATAACTCAGCTCGATTTTTCATTAAAAATAACCAAGTACATCGAGAATAGTCATCAATGAAAGTGACAAAATACTGAAATCCTAAAGTAGACGCGGTCCGACAAGGACCCCAAACATCACTGTGGACAAGTTCAAAAGGAGACTTTGCCCGATTATTCAAACGCTTTGGGAACGAGACACGAGTATGTTTCCCAAGCTGACAAGACTCACACGCAAGCGACGACAAAGATGAAAAACTAGGGACCATTTTCTGGAACTTGGATAGACTAGGATGGCCCAGGCGACTGTGGATGAGGAGAGGAGCATCAGTGGAAATGCAAACTGCAGGTGAAGGCGAGGTGAGGTGATAGAAGCCTTGAGACTCACGTTCTATGCCAATCGTCTTCCCCGTACTCCGGTCCTGCAAGGTCACAAATTTATCAGAGAAAGTGATAGAACAGTTAAGAGTGCGAATTATTTTGCAGATGGAAATAAGATTAAAAGGACACTCAGGGGCATAAAGGACGGAATGGAGAGGTAGGGAAAGGAGAGGATGAGCGAAACCAAAACCTTTAGCCATAGTTTGGGAACCATTAGCTAAAGTAACAGTAGGTAAGGCAGAGATAATAGTAATAGAAGAGAAAAGATCCTTATTACCAGATATGTGATCAGAAGCGCCAGAATCTAGAATCCAAGGTCCAAGAGAAGATGTGTGGGTAAGACAAGCAGAAACATTACCAGTCTGGGCAACAGAAGTAACAGAAGCTGACTTGGTGGCCTGATAGCGGAGATAGTCGTCATACTCACTGTCAGTGAGGAAAATACCCTGAGATGTGGAGGAACTGGGAGGCTGAGGCGACTGAGGATCAGATGACTGGACCACGTGGGCAGTGCGGAGAGGCCGCCCATGTAACTGATAACACCTATCACGAGTGTGGCCAAGCTTATTGCAATAGGTGCAATGAGGACGTTGGCCTCTACCTCGGTTACCACTGCGTCCTCCTCGAGAGTTAGTTTGAGAAACTAACACAGAAGAATCTGAAGTGTTATCAGATGGCAAAGTCTGAGTGGAGGAGATACGGAGGAGGCGAGCAAACACATCATCTAAGGATGGAACAGAGGAACTGCCAAGAATCTGATCGCGAATGGTCTCAAGATCTGGATGGAGGCCAATAAGCGTAAGAACCATGAAGAACTTGTCAATCTGTATGCGTTGATCCCCAACATCAGTAGTAAGAGGCATCACGGTCAAGAATTCCTCCTTAAGAGAGGCAATTTGGCCAATATAAGTAGATAAATCCATGTCTTGTTGTCTGACATTGACCATAGAAGAAGCCACCTTATAAAGACGTTGGATATCATTCGTGTATAGCCCTTTCGCCTGATTCCAAAATTTAAAGCATGTTTTGTAGGCCCGAAGATGATGCAGAATCTTAGGATCAACTGATTGCCATAACACACTACATAACTGTGCATCTATCTTCCTCCATTGTACTCTGTCAACCTCAGGGATATCCGCCTCCTGCGTAACAAGGTGATCCTCATAACCTTGACCCATAAACCAAAGCTCCACAGAGACAGACCAGGACAAATAATTTTCACTGCCAACCAATTTCTCCGAAGTAATCATAGGAGATCCAGATATGACAGAGGAAAAAGTGGAACTTTTAGTAGCCATATCTACTACTATCTGGTGAATGAAATACGTTTGGATCGAAGAGAGCCCTAATACGGCTTATCGCGGACTTCCTAAGACACGTGTAGGGCTCGGGGTGGAGAGGAAGTCACCGGAGGTCGCTGGAAAGGCGGTTTAGAGGGCCGACGGAGACAAAAAACCTCAAAAAATGCACTTTTAGGGCTCAGATGACACAAGCACAGATGGAGGGTGGCTAGACGGCGTCAGGCGAGGCTGGAGGTGGAAGCGCGTGGCCGGAAAATGCCCCATGCGCCCTCACGCGCCAATGCTTGAGATTCAGGCCGCCGGAGAAGAGATGCACGTGGACGGCGCGTGGCTGGGATTCTTCCTCCGGTGCTTTGAGAAAAGTTGAAGATCTCCTCCTTGCGCACCTGATGGTATGGTCGGTGTCAGAAAAGGACTTTGCTGGAAAGGTCGCCGGAAAATTCGCCGGCGGTGAGGGTTTTCTGACGGCGATACGGTTGATCGGAAGCTTTAGGAGATGGGAAGGGTGACCGAAATGAAACACGGTCACTGAAAGATTTCCCAGAATGGATTCACGGATAAACCGGAAAGAATTAGAGTTTTTTTTTTTTCTCCCTAGGCTCTGATACCATGTGAAGAGAAAGAGAGAAAAGGGAGAATCCCTAATTATTGTTATTGAAAAACTAGAAGAATACACATTGGACTTGGGTATATATATACATGCTAGTGGGACCCACAATACAGTAAGGAAAGAAAAGGAAAAAGGAAAAGTAAATAACCTAAATAGCTATACATTATTTAACAAGTATATATCTTACATAAAATGCATCAGAATGCTTAAGACAGGTAGCAACATAACTGAAGCAGATAATATATAGACTGGTCTAAGAAAAGAGCAACATGGCAGCAAGAAAAGGAACATACGGAGTACATGTTCTCGGTAACTGATTTCCTTAATGATGCTTTAGCAGAATTTGCTATTTGAGAGTTTATCTGGAAGAGAAAAGAATATCCAGTACAGGTTGACAGAAATTCCATGTAATAGTGATGAAAAATCTAAATATATAAAGAAGATATAGTAGTAAATAAATAATCAAGAAGGCAGATCAAATATAGGGAACTTGTCAAGCAGAGTGGGATGGAACAGACAGACTTGGGCTGACTGCCCATGCAACAGCAGATAAATACTTATTACAAGGCCTGACACCAGGTAAAATTGAGGACAACTTCATTGTTTTTAATAAAAAATAAACATATTCATTTTATTGAATTGTAAATAAAAAGGACAGACAATAAACAAATTCATTCTATTGAATGGTGAATAAAAAGGACAGACAATCTTTCCAAAATGTAGAATTGCTGGTCAGAAAGTAAAAACTTATAGCTCCACTTCATTTGAGAACCAGTGAACATGAATTGAGCCTCCCTCCCTCCCCCTCATCATCTCCACTGTGTCACCACCCCACTTCTCTCTCTCTCTATCCATCTATCTATCTCCTCCCATTCTTCCCTCAATAACCAAAGAACAATGTTTGCTCAAACTCATATTCTTTTCAAGAACAAAGGTTTCTCCAATGTACGAAGGAATAATGCTTACCTGTCTTGTTCTGCCAAATAAAATCTCTGTACAGTCCCTCTAAATTGCACAGAGGGCAGTTTTACCTCCCTTGTCAAGTTGAAGGTGACAAGGATAAAAGGGTGGCAAAAAAGAAAGGGGTCAAGGGGGTGAGAAAATTCATGGTTGCCTAGGAACAAACAGAGAATATAGCTCTAGATAGAACTGAATTGTGAGAAAAGATTCATGTAGTCGACTCTAAGTAGTTGGGATTAGGGCTTTGATAAATTGACTTGACTTTAACTCCTCACATTGAAAAGTTTGGCGACGCAAATCCTTTGGAATTAGGATGTAAGGTGAAAGTATAAAAGGATATCAAAAGATAAGTTATTTTCCTGAAGAAATTTCCTTCAATCTAGACAACCCACAGTTAAGTAGACCAAAATTTTCAATTTCATTTCAGTTGACCAAGAAAACAGAGAAAGAATAATGCTATAAAAAATTTTCAAATGGCAAACAAGCAAAGTCCTGACTTGAGTTCACAATGAAGTAAGTAGAATAATTGCAATTGTAAATCAAAATTCAAAAGCATTGCAAAAGTGCACCTCCTTATATAAATCTACAGCCTCCGTATAAAACTTCTGTCTTGAATAGCCAATTTTCCTTAATTTAGCAACTGCATATGCACTTTTTAGCTGCAAAAAAAGCCAATAAAAATTGTGACGAACTTACATATCAATAAAGAACTGGGTTTGCTAGGCTAACACCTTATATAAACCAATTCATCCCTGCATCCTAGATTTACACGTCACTCACTGAAAATATGAAATACCAGGTAATTACAATATCTTCTATCTAAACAAAGAAAGTTATAAAAAGTGCACAACAATTTTTAAAATGATAAACCAAGTACAGCAACCAAAAAAGAAAACAAGAAGCCTAAATACTGATGCAATTTCCAAACCACCATTACTTGGAACTATTTATCAGTAGCATTCAAGAATATCACCTCTAAAACAATATCTTCTTTTGTTCTTCTCCAACCATTTCTTGTGAACCATCTGATACACAAAAGATCAGCAGTAGTGTGTGAGGACAAGAATACATACTCTACTCAATATGTAAGAAAGATATGCAAATACAGAATAAGGTCCACCAAAAAAATGAAAATAAATTACACTCGTGTGTAACATAAAACATAAACAGCCCCTAGTGAAAAATAAGCACATGAACAGAATTAATTGTCAATTCTGTGTTAAATACTAGTTGACTTGACACAATCACACCATGATGCACATGTCTGATACCTGTTTGGAAACTTGCATGAGTATGCACTATTTCAATCTTTCTAACATGCAAAGGAAACATGCATATTGTGCGGTTTTGTAATAAAACAGCTATGGATGCATTATTACTTTCTCTGTTATTTAATAATTTATAATGCATGGAGGTGCAAGTATTCTTCTAGATTTTTTTTCCTTTTTTTTCTTTAGGCTGGAGTAATAAAGAGAACTCTTTGGATATTCCACATAAAAATATATGTATGTAAGATACAAATGCAAACACATAAATAAATTCCACTTTCTGGATTTTGCTGCAGTTTCATGTTTGGCACTTCAAATCAAATTGTGATGCTCACAAAATAATACTCCAGACTTTAGCTTTGGCCGCCCTCCCTTCTATGGTATAACTATACAATAGCACTTACAAAATATAGCTACTTTGTTTCATACTGTAACTATAATTGATTCACTTCAACTCATCCAAGCAACTAATGTAGGTCCTACTTGCCTAAAGCAAATACAGGAAAATTTCCGCTAATTCATTACTAAGAGGAAAAGGGGGTTTCATAATGTCCATTACACAAATATCTATTTTCTTTATCAATAAAACACTGATAATTCTTTCATATAATAAATAATTTGCAGATGCCCTCAAGCAAATGAAAAAAATAAAGAAGCAAAGACTTCAAGGATATAAAAGAAAATATCATATTACCTTCCACACATAATAATTACAGAATAAGGTATGTCCTTAACATATCATAGATATTACATATTTATAAAAGTAATAAAGCAGTACATTTGGACTGATTTCCAAAACAGCATGTACACAATGTAACAAATGGGCTTACACAAAATGGAAGGAAAAAAAGCATTTTTGGTTAATTTTGATATACAATAATTATAAAAAAACTGGAGAAAACATTAGAAAGAAATTTCAGGTTTAAAAACAATGAATATATAATTAAGCACAATTTACATTTAAACCATTTTAGGATACTGAAAAGATAAATCTTTCGTCCAATATCAAAGTAGGGAAACTTGAGAATATTAAAAATAAATAAACAAAAGAAATCAAACAGGAGCTCACTTAGCGAGGGAATGAATAGTCTCTTTTTCCAAGGATATAAGTCATTGGTTGAGTTCAATAACTTCAAAGACTTTGAGTGTGTTTGGTAGTGATTCTAAAAAACATTTTGAATCATTCTAACACTTGAATGATAAAAAATTTCAAGTATTAAAAATATTAGAAGCACTTCCTAGAATCTCTACCAAACAGGCTCTCATTCCTTCAATCTAATCGAGTAAAAAGATAATTAACAGAGCCATAAGCTCAAAACAGTTGAAAACTCACTTAAAATTTAACTGACCTCTTCCAAAATGAGATCGGTTCACGAGGTGCATAAGGTTCATATATGATTCCAGGACTCTGCATCGAGACTTTAAGAGCTCCCTGCGTGCATGATATTTCAAATTTCCCAGCATATGATCAAATCATTCACTACACATTAGCATCACAAATAAAGTCAACATAAAATAGTTCTGTAAGCTCTATATTAATAGTATAATATCAAAAATAAAGCCCAGAGCTATTGAATTTCCTAGCCTCCAACTACCCCCCACAGGCAGTTCAACTAGCAGGCCCTCCCATTCAAGAATGGGAGGATTGAGGTCAGTCTCGGGTGTGTCTAATACACACTTTTTGGGAGGTGTCATGTTACCTGGTCCTACAAAGTGAGTATAGGAGAGTTTTCACATAGCTTCAACAAACAGATGAGATAAATAGCACATTATATTAATTAAACAACCTGCATCTGACTTTCAAGTTTAAGACGAAATTTCAAATTATATGCCGACTAGAGGAAGAACACTATGATCCTTATGTTATCTCAATTTTATTTTTTTTGATAAGTAAGCCAGAATTGTATTAAACCAGAGGCAAAAAATCACACTGCATACAGGGAGTATACAAGGCAGCTAAGACCTCACAAGCCAAAAGAGCCTCACCGCCCCTCAAGTGGATGCTAACCACTCCAAAAAGCCTATAAGGGAGATAGACTCCTCTCCAATATACAATCTAGCCCAGCTCCATAAATTACAAACAAAAGAATTCTTGAGTTTCTGAATATTTAACACACCCCCCCTAAAGGCTAATCTATTCATCTCCTTCCAAACCGTCCAAAAAATACACAACGGGATGGATTTTCATATCTTTTTCCTTTTCTTCCCCACAAAAGGGTCCCTCCAGCAAGTTAAGATCTCATTTACAGTTTCTTGAAAGACCCACTGAACACCTAATAACCCAAGGACAATATCCCACAGGACTCTGACCACTATATAGTGTATAAGAATGTGATTTATAGTTTCTTCTTCACACCCACACAAAAAACAACAATTAGGGAGCTGTCATCTTCTTTTCTGGAGCCTGTCAAGAGTAAGCACCTTCCCCACGTAGCCTCCCAAGCAAAGAACACCATTTTGGTTGGAACTCTATCCACCCAAATACAACTTGTCGGAAATGCGGTGTCATTAGGATTGGCCAACAAGTTGTACGCTTCCTTAACCCTAAACTATCCGTTTCTTCCTCCCTTCCAACAAACTGAGTCTTCCTCCAAGGAGGGCCTGTGACCCCTCAAACCATGGAGCAAGTCCCCTACCATATCCAACTCTCAATCATTAAAATCCCTCAAAAATCTTAGATTCCAGCCTCCTTGTCCAAAATTCTGGTCCCATATCTCCTCCACCGTAGCATTCCTATGAACAGCCATTGCAAAGAGATGAGGGAAGTTTTGGGCCAGCATTGTACCAGTGCACCATACATCTGTCCAGAATCTGATTTTGGTGCCCTTCCCAGCTATGAGCACCATATTATCCCAACACCATTCAATTTCCTTCAAGATCTCCTTCCAAACCCCTACTCCGAACGCCCCATTAGCCTTCTTTGTCCTCCAACCAAGCCCCTCTTACCCATATTTAGCCATGATCACTTGTTTCCAAAGATTGTCTTTATCATAAGCAAACCTCCAAATCCATTTACCAAGCAAGGTTTTGTTCAAAAGGGCTAACTTCCTTAAGCCTCCACCCTTATCCTTATCCGCACAAACCACCTCCCAATTAACAAGATGAGCTTTCCTCTCCAAATTTCCCCCTCCCCAAAGAAAATCTCTTTGCACTTTTTCTAACCTTCTAACAACGATTTTGGGCATCCGAAAAAGAGACATTTGATAGATTGGCATGCAAGCCAATGTGCTCTTTCTGAGAGTGATTCTCCCACCTTTGGAAATATACTACCGTTTCCAAAGCGCAAGTCTCCTCCTCACTCTCTCTTCCACCCCATCCCACACAGAATGAGCCTTGAGGGAGAGTGAAGGCGCGTGCGACGGCGACGACGATGAGACCGGCAAGGCGAGTCGAAAGCGAAGCTTCACGGTGGAATCCAAGACTTTCGAGCTTGCCCTGGATGAAAGGAAAGGAAGATGTCAGATCCTCATTATGGAGAAGAAGCGAGGGGTCTCGACATGGGTTCGATTAGGGCTGGAAAGCTTAGGGCTTTTCAAGGAGGGGTTAATCCATTGTATACGAGACGAAAAAGAAGGGAGATGGGAAAAGGAGTGGAGAGAAAGAGGCAAGCGGTACACTTTGGCTCGGGGTTTCAACAGAGCGGGTGGCTTCTTAAGGTTAGGGGTTGTGGATCTGGAACGAAAAAGGTTCTGCATCTTCTTACCGAGAGGTAGGAGGGACAAAAGAGGATGGACGGCTATGGCGGAGATGATTTGTCAAATGGAAGAGCTGGCTGGAAGAAGAATGGATTTGCAGGAAGTAAGGGCCGGCGGAAAAACTACTCCGGCGAAATCATACGCAAAAGCAGTCATGAGTACAAATCGGAAAGGCACAAATGCAATCAAGATGAAGGTCTCGAGGGAGGAGATGGCTGGAAACTTACAGAAGTTGGAACACTGCCTCGTCGCGAGCTGGAAGTCCAACAAAAAGGAAGAAGAAAATTTGGAGAGGCTGGGAAGTCTTTGGGCGAGTTCTTGGGGCCTAAAAAGCAAGCTAGGGCTGGCCAAGTTGGAACGAGGTAGGGTTTTGTTGGAGTTTGAAGATATAAGAGAGGCTCACAGAGTGGTCTCATCGGGGAGCAGAGTGATGGGAGGAGTCCACTTAGGGTTGGATCTCTGGAATCCAAAGACGGGTTGTTGGGTAGAGGAGGAGATGGTACAGGAAGCCTGGGTTAAAATTTTCGGTCTGCCAATTTCGTTATGGAGCCCGGTGATTCTGAAGAAAATAGGGGATGAATGTGGGGGGTTTGTTGAAATTGACGAGCGGACAAGGTCGATGGGGGAGATTCAATGGGCTAGGATACTGGTCAAACTAAGAGGCGATTTTAGACCGAGTATGCTAGAAATTCAGGTAGAGGAGGAGGTTTACTCTTTGGCGCTGTGGTGGGAGATTAGGCCGGTGGTGAGAAGGATTTTCTCTACGGCGGAAATCAAAAGGAGAACCGAGGTCAGGGGTGACACGTACTCACGCGCGGAGAAGCGCGTGGGGAAGGAACTGATAGAAACGGGAACCGAGGGACTGCACCTGCCAGATGATGGGAGGTTTCTGCAGGAAAATGGGCCGGGTTTAGAGCCCGGGAACCAGATCCATGGCCCGATGCCTCGGGACTGGGCCTATTCAGATGGAAAAATGGCTGGATCGCCCTCATATGGCCCAAATATGAGTCTTAAAGAGCAAGAGAAGGATGGTGGGCTGGCTAAGCTAGACGGGCTTTTGGGCCGAAAGTTAAAAGATAAAAAGATAAAACAAAGGTGGCTGGTGAGTCAGAGGCAGGCCCATCTAATTGGGCTGCTGAACTGGGCTACCATCCTTTTGTTGAAATGGAAGGTTTGGAAAGGGATGGCCCAATTGTTTCCCAAGAGAAGGCTGGTTTTTTGGGCCGTTTTATCTCCAGAAAAGGACCCACTCCAGAGGATCCTTTGACGAGCTGGGTGCTAGTAGAGATTAGAAGGGAACAGAGGGATGAAGGCTTCTCCATGACTGACCGTGTGCTTGAAGAAGAAGCTAAGAGGTATGTCCTGAATTCCCATCCTAAAGGAAATCGGGTTATGGGGACATTTCTTTCTCTCTCTTCTAATTCTGATCGGGCTCCAGAGGGGGAGTCTTTCGATCACCCAGGGGGAATAGAGGAGGAATTATGGGGGGATAAGTTAAGTCAACTTGGTCAACAGTCTATGAGGGGGATGTTGAGAATGAGAATGGATCCTGGAAGTTGGGAGAGGCCAACAAAAATAGAGACAAGGTTAGGGGCAAGGAGGGGAATGTTGGTGCCTCAGGACCTAAAGACACCGAAAATGAGAAAGAGGATCTATGGGAGGACTGTAGCTTAGCAAAATTTAGCCAATTTCTGGGTTTCTCTACGGAGGGGCTGGAAAGGGAGATATTGAATTTTCTGACTAAAATCAGAAAGAGGAGGGAAAAGATTCACAGCAAAGAACTCTTAGAGAAGTCCAAATTTGAAAGGGAACTAAAGAGGCTGGAATGCTCTGTCAATTATGGGGGGGGAATAAGCAAAAAGGTCCTTCACAGGGCAAAGGGAATCAGTTGATAGTTGCCCAATGAAGCTGAAGATTATAAGTTGGAATGTGAGGGGAGTTAATGACAGCTCTAAGAGGAAAATTATTAAGAACTATATAAGGAGCCAAAGGGTGGATCTAATGTGCATTCAGGAAACCAAGATTCAGGAGATGTCGAAAGGTATTGTGAGAAGCCTGGGCAAGGGGAGATTTATAGATTGGAGAGCCCTAAATGCGGAGGGGGCTGCGGGTGGCATTTTGATATGTTGGGACAAGAGGGTCTTGGATATTTTGGATTGGGAGGAGGGTCATTTTACATTGTCTTGTAGATTCAAGACTATAGAAAATGGGGCTACTTGGGTTTTTACGGGAGTGTATGGTCCTTTTACTAAAGTGGAAAGGGAGGGTATGTGGGAGGAATTTGGGGCGATAAGAGGTCTTTAGGATGATCCCTGGTGTCTTGGTGGGGATTTCAATGTCATTCTGTTTCAACAAGAAAGGAGCAGCCAAAGAAGAATCAGTTCAGCCATGAGGAGATTTGCAGAGACTGTGGATGATCTAGAGCTGGTGGACCTGCCTCTTCAAGGGGGAGAGTTCACCTGGAATGGGGGGCTTAACAATCAGGCGTGGGCGAGACTAGACAGATTTTTAGTTTCCCCTAGCTGGTTAGATCAGTTTAGTGGAGTCACTCAGATCAGGTTGTCTCGGCCAATTTCTGATCATTTCTCAATCGTGTTAGAGGGGGGTGGAATTAGAAGAGGCCCAACCCCGTTTAGATTCGAAAATATGTGGCTGAAGGTTGAGGGGTTTAAAGACATTGTGAGAACATGCTGGCAGGGGATTGAAGTCAGGGGCAGCGCTAGCTACAGATTGGCTGTTAAAATGAAGGAAATTAAAAAGAAACTGAAAGTTTGGAACAAAGAGGTTTTTGGGAGGTTGGAGACCAATAAAGCTGCAGCCTTAGAACAAGTAGACTTTTGGAATCGGGTGGAAAGTGAGAGAAATTTGACTGTGGAAGAAGCTGATTTAAAAAAGGAAGCTAAAGACTCCTTTAAGAAATGGGTCCTGTTGGAGGAAGCCCATTGGAGACAGCACTCAAGGGAGATTTGGTTAAAGGAGGGGGATAGAAACACGGGGTTCTTCCATAGAATGGCAAGTGCTCACCGAAGAAACAACGCTATGGGCAGAATTAAGGTTAATGGGGAGTGGCTGGTAGAGGAGCAGGAGGTGAGAGAAGGAGTTGTGAATTCGTTTCAACAGATGCTTTCTGAAGATATGGTTTGGCAGGCAGATATTGGTAGCATTCAGGTGGGTTGCATCAGCCAACAAGAAGCAAAGAGTCTGGAAATCCCATTTGCAGAGATTGAGATTCACTCGGCGTTGATGGAGATGAATGAGGATAAAGCCCCTGGCCCGGATGGTTTTACTGTAGCCTTCTGGCAAAACGCATGGGATTTTACCAAAGAGGAGATCATGGAGATGTTTAAAGAATTTCATGAGCATAATTCCTTTGTTAGGAGCCTCAACAATACTTTTTTGGTGTTGATACCTAAGAAAAGCGGGGCGGAGGATCTAGGAGACTTTAGACCTATCAGCCTGTTGGGGGGGCTCTATAAACTTTTGGCTAAAGTCTTAGCTAATAGGCTCAAAAAAGTGATTGGTAAGGTGGTATCTAGTGCTCAGAATGCCTTTGTAATGGGAAGACAAATTCTGGATGCGTCCTTAATTGCTAATGAGGTGATAGATTCGTGGCAGAAGAGAAAAGAAAAGGGCATTATTTGCAAATTGGATATAGAAAAAGCGTATGACAGCATCAATTGGAATTTCTTAATGAAGGTCCTTCAAAAAATGGGCTTTGGGACCAAGTGGGTGGGATGGATGTGGAGTTGTGTGTCTACTGCTAAATTCTCTATTCTTGTTAATGGAGTGCCAGCTGGGTTTTTCCCTAGCACTAGAGGGCTTCGTCAAGGGGATCCTCTATCCCCTTATCTCTTTGTTATGGGAATGGAGATTCTGGACGTTCTTATTAGGAGAGCGGTGGAGGGGGGATATCTATCAGGGTGCAACATTCGGGGTGGTAGTAGAACTTCATTGAATATCTCCCACCTATTTTTTGCTGATGATACAATTGTGTTTTGTGAGGCAAACAAAGAGCAAGTTTCTCATCTAAGCTGGATTCTCTTTTGGTTTGAAGCGGCTTCGGGTCTTCGAATTAATCTAGCCAAAAGCGAAATCATCCCAGTTGGAGAAGTGGAGGAGATTCTTGAGCTGGCAGCTGAGCTAGGGTGCAGGGTGGGATCTCTGCCCTCCCACTATTTGGGTCTCCCTTTAGCGGTCCCCAATAGGGCTTCTTCTATGTGGGATGGAGTGGAAGAGAGGGTCAGGAGGAGACTTGCGCTTTGGAAAAGACAGTACATCTCCAAAGGGGGGAGGATCACTCTCATAAAAAGTACCTTGGCTAGTATGCCAATTTACCAAATGTCTATCTTCCGTAAGCCCAAGTCCGTTGCTAAAAGAGTGGAGAAAACCCAAAGAGATTTCCTATGGGGGGGTGGAAACTTGGAGGGAAAAGTTCATCTAATTAAATGGGATGTGGTCTGTACAGAAAAACTCAATGGAGGGCTAGGATTAAGGAGAATAGCCACTCTGAATAAAGCCTTGCTGGGCAAGTGGACTTGAAGGTTTGCTTGTGAAAATGATAACCTTTGGAAACAAGTGATTTCTACGAAATATGGGCAAGAGGAATATGGCTGGAGGTCTAAGAAGGCTAATGGGGCGACTGGAGTAGGGGTCTGGAAGGAGATTATGAAAGAATCTGAATGGTGCTGGGAGAATTTGGCTTTTCTAGTTGGGAAGGGTTCCAAAATCAAATTTTGGAAAGATAGTTGGTGCACTGACACTCCGTTGTCCCAATGCTTCAACCACCTTTTTGTCCTTGCCGTGCATAGAGACGCCACGATTGAGGAGATGTGGGACCAAGATTCAGGCCAAGGAGATTGGAATCTTGTTTTTGTGAGGGACTTCAATGACTGGGAGATGGATATGGTTGGTGATTTGCTCCATACTTTGAGGGGTCATAGGCCTTCCCTGGAGGATGACTCAGTTAAATGGAGGCAAGGAAGAAATGGTCTTTTCAGGGTTAAAGAAGCTTACAGGCTGTTGGACAAGCCTAATGATACAGTGTTTCCCGCAAAGAGAATATGGGTGGATAGGGTGCCAACTAAAGTCTGCTTTTTTGCTTGGGAGGCTACGTGGGAGAAGGTGCTCACTCTAGATAGACTCCAGATAAGAGGGGTGCAACTCCCAAATTGTTGTTTTTTGTGTGGTTGTGAAGAAGAGAATGTAAATCATATTCTTTTACACTGTATAGTGACTAGAGTCCTTTGGGATATTATTTTTGGGTTGATAGATATTAAGTGGGTCCTCCCAGAAACTGTAAAGGAGACTTTAATCTCCTGGAGGGGTTCATTTGTAGGGAAGAAAAGGAAAAAGATTTGGAAATCCATTCCGTTGTGTATTTTTTGGACGGTCTGGAAGGAGAGGAATAGGTTAGCCTTTAGGGGGGGTGCATTGAATATTCAGAGATTAAAGAATTCTTTTGTCTGTAACTTATGGAATTGGGCCAAAGTGTATTTAGGTGAGGAGTCTTTCTCCCTTATAGGTTTCTTAGAGTGGATAGCTTCCACTTGAGGGGAGGTAGTTCTTTTTGGTCCTTTTCTCTTTTTGAGGCTGTAGTCGTCTTGTATACTCCTTGTATGCTTTGTGGCATTTAGCCTTTTCTAATGCATATCTTGTTTACTTATCAAAAAAAAAAAAAAAAAAAGGCAGACCCAGAAACTGAGAAGGCAAGGAGCCCACCCTGCACCCTAACTCCACTGCCAGCTCATCAATCTCATCCACCTCACCAACTGGGATGATTTCACTTTTGGCCAAATTAATCCTTAGACCTGAAGCAGCTTCAAACCAGAATAAGATCCAGCTAAGGTGAGTTAGGTGCTCTTTATTAGCCTCACAAAACACAATTGTATCATCAGCAAAGAATAAATAGGAGATGTTCAGAGTGGGCCTTCTACCTCCCCGGATACTACACTCTGAGAGGAATTCCCCAGCAACAGCCCTCCTAATAAGCGCATCCAGCACTTCCATCCCCAAAACAAAGAGGTAAGGAGATAGGGGATCTCCTTGGCGAAGCCCCTTAGCACTTGGGAAAAAGCCAGTTGGTACCCCATTAACCAACACTGAAAATTTGGCTGAAGATAAACAGCTTCACATCCATCCCAACCACTTTGAGCCAAATCCCATTTTTTGTAAAGCCCTCAACAAAAACTATTAGTTCATGCTATCATACGCTTTCTCAATGTCCAAACAAATCAGCCCTTTCTCTTTTCTTTTTTGCCACAAGTCTATCACCTCATCTGCAATTAAGGAAGCATCAAGAATCTGTCTTCCTAATACAAAGGCATTCTGAGCTGGGGAGACCACTTTTCCAACCACTTTCTTGAGCCTATTAGATAACACTTTAGCTAATAATTTATACAGCCCCCCCAATAGGCTAATGGGTCTAAAGTCCCCAAGGTCCTCAGCCCCACCTTTCTTAGGAATCAGAACTAGGAACGTGTTATTGAGACTCTTGAGAAAAGAGCTTTGCTCCTGGAACTCCTTAAACATTTCCAAGATCTCCTCTTTAACGAAGTCCCAACAGTTTTGCCAAAATGCCACAGTAAAGCCATCCGACCCAGGGGCTTTGTCCCCATTCATCTCCATCAAAGCCGAATGAACCTCAGCCTTAGAAAAAGGAATCTCCAGATTCTCCACTTCTTGCTGGCTGATTTGATCTAATTGTAGCCTCCCAATATCCGTCTTCCAACCCGATTCTTCTGAAAGAATCTGCAGGTAGGCATTAGCAACCCCTTCCCTCGCTTCCTGCTCCTCTAAAAGCCACACCCCATTAATCTTAATTTTGTCCAGGGAGTTATTTCTACGATGGGCATTTGCCATACGACGGAAAAAGCCCGTATTTCTATCCCCTTCCCTTAGTCAGATCTCCCTTGAGAGTTGTCTCCAGTGGGTTTCTTCCAAAAAAACCCACTTCTTATAGTTTTCCTTTGCTTCCTTTTTTAATTTTGTTTCCTCCACTGTCAAACTTCTCTCACTTTCCACCCGGTCCCAGAATTCCACTTGTTGTAGAGCTGAAGCTTTATTGCACTCCAACCTCCCAAACACCTCTCTATTCCAAACTTTTAATTTTTGTTTAATCCCCTTCATCTTTGCAGTCAATCTAAAGCTAGCACTGCCTCTAACCTCAATCCCCCTCCACCAACTTCGAATAAGATCTTTAAAGCCCTCAACCTTAAGCCACATATTTTCGAACCTAAAGGGAGAGGGTCCTCTTTTTTTCCTTCCACCCTCTAGAAGGACAGGGAAGTGATCAAAGATAGGCCGAAGCAGTCTGCTTTGGAGGACACCACTGAATTGATCTAACCAGCTAGGAGACACAAGAAACCTGTCCAGTCTAGCCCAGGACTGATTGTTGAGCCCCCCATTCCAAGTAAACACTCCCCCTTGCAGTGGAAGATCCACCAGCCCTAAATCATCGATAATTTGAGCAAATCTCCTCATCGCTAAATTTATTCTCCCTTGTCTGCCCCTTTCTCTTTGGAAAAGGGTAATATTAAAGTCACCCCCTAAGCACTAAGGCTCTTCCCAAATTCCTCTAATCGCCCCAATCTCTTCCCACAAGCATTCCCTTTCCTCTTTGGTGAACTTCCACATTCCTGAATCTACAAGATAAGGAGAATTGGCCCTCCTCCCAATCCAAAATTTCCAAAGACCTTTTGTCCTAGCAAATCAAGATACCTCCCGCAGCCCCATCCGCATCCAATGCCCTCCAATCTAAGAATCTCCCAGAGCCTAAGCTTCTCACCACACCCTCCAACATTGGTTGAATTTTTGTCTCCTGAATACACAGTAAATCAACCTTTTGGTTCCTTATGAAAGTCTTGATAATTTTTCTTTTGGAGCTATCATTTGCTCCCCTCACATTCCAACTTAACAACTTTAGCTTCATTGGGCTACTGCAATCTGACTCCCTTTGCCCAGTGAAGGGCCTTTCTGCTTATTCCCCCCTTCTTATCTCAATTTATTGATCAAATATCCTATTTTCATGATTATCTCAATTTATCCCAAGGTTTGAAGCTCATGTCAAACCCTAAAATAAAGCTTAGTCCAAGTAATGAAGTATGATAACATTAGCGATAACTTATAACTACAAATTTACAGTGGCTCCAGTAGGTCTTGTAGAACTATTAAGACACAAATGTCAACTATTAGCCTTCTAAGGATGGCCTTTTAGAGAGCATTTGGTTCACAGATATCTAAATTGGGGAATAAGTATCCTATTTGCAACCATAAAATCATGTTTGGGTTGCACATAACTTTAGAAGTTCTGATTTTCTGGAATATGAATCATTTCAAAAGTGGGAATATCCATTACACAAGTGTTTTTTTTTATCTATTCAATAAGTAACAAAGCATTGTTACTAGGCTTTGGGCTTAAAATAAAAAAGGGACCTAGGCTTAATTACAAAGCCCTATTATAGTGGATGTGGTATGAAATGAAAGCAACAGATAGATATGCATAAATTAATAATAGAAACAAGCACACCAAGTACACAAGACATACAAGGGGCGCCTAAAAGCAAGGCCTTGAAAGAGAAGTCACAAAAGACACCCTTACTATCAATAAGAACCCACCCAATCTAAAAAATCAATCAAATGCATTGGATCTTCTCTTATGCACATGCTAACCCAAGCTAGAAGATTACAAAGATGCTTCAACAAGATGGACCAGCAAAAAGGAAAGTGTTGGTTTGGTGTTGAATCAAAATTCTTTGAGATTTCTTTGGAGCTGGTCAAGGGGAAGACGATTGGAAATATTCTAGAGAGCGGTCAAGGGTTTTCCACATGGATCAAATTTGGAGAGAGGTGTCTAGCACTGTTGTTGGAGGTGGTGGAGCTTTGTGCAAAGGGAAGTCTGGAAAGTCATTCAAGATGGTGTGGAATGAAGGTGGCAGGGGCTATAAGCCGGAGCTTAGCAAAAACAACGCAGGGAGTTTTCTGCTTTGTTCAGTGGTAGTTTCAGAGAAGAAAGGGACGACATTCACAAAAACAACGCAGGGAGTTTTCTGCTTTGTTCAGTGGTGGTTTCAGAGGAGAAAGGGACGTCCTTCGCAAAAACAACTCAGGGAGTTTTCTGCTTTGTTCAGGTTCTCCTTAGTGTTTCCCAAATGAAGCGACAACCTAGGGGGATGGAGGACCCTTGCTTTCAATCTAAGAAGCATCGGTGTTATTCCCATGTCCAAGCCGTAGGAGATATCCAAGGCTGCTCTATCCTGGTTGGAGGATAGTGAAGGGGAAGTCCCTCCAAAGGGAGTGTCCTTTGCAGAAGTAGTGAGCAGGGGCATGAATGAGGTGGGCGAGGCAGTTTGGCTTTAGAGCATGCCAGAGCAGGTTTTGAAAAATTCTGAGTTTCTGAGTAAGTGCTTAGCAGGGAGATGGGGTGTCTCTGCAAACTTGGTGTCGGATTTGGGTGTTCTGAAATCTTGGACTAGGATTTATTGGAGATTAAATGGTAATCTTCAACTGTCCTTGATAGGCGGTTACCTTATTTTATTTGAGTTTGAAAACCCTTTTGAAGCAAAAAGGGTTTAGCATTTGAGGAACAACATTTTTGAAGGGAAAATTTTACAATAGGATTGGTGGAGGCCAGAAGTGGATTGTCTCAGGGATGGAGTCATTGTTAATGAAGTTTGGGCGAGAATGTTGAGTCGCCATTGCATTTGTGGGGAAGAGAGTTATTCAAGAACTTTGGGGATGCTTGTGGGGGTTTTGTGGCCATGGATGAGAAGGCAGAGAAGCGTCATCTACAGTGAGCCAAGATCCTTGTAAAGTCTAACGGGAAGAAGGTGCCAAGAAAGCTGCATGTAGTGGATGGGCTAGGGTTTTCAATATTCAGCTTTGGTGGGAGATCCCGCCATGGATGACTTCAATGGGCTCTAAAGAGTGGCACAGTGGTTCAGAGGTTAGGGAAGAAGGTGGGGATTGTTCACATGCTATTGGGAGAGTGGGAAGGGATGATAAAAAGAGTGTAGTAGAGGTTTTACAGGCATTGGATTTTGAGCTGAGCCCCTCTATGCACGCAACAGCAGCAAAAGCGATCTCTAGAAACAGTGGCAGCAGCTTTTTGATGGAGCAGGTTGGGGAAGCGGGCTCTAAACCATCTATGAGTCCCGGTGAGGCTCTTGATGGGCCGTTGGGATTTTTACTTCCTAAGACAAGGCAGAGGATGACCCATGCTCTTCCAAAGTGTGCTTAGGTGCGACGGATAAGAGTGGTCTTTATGGCCTTGCCAAAGGGTTCTTATTGGGTCAACCCAAATTCACTAAGAGGCCAACCATTTTAGAAGGAAGCGTTGGTGAGCTTGTCTTGGATGGGCCAAAGCCAAGCGCTAGTGGGTTTGCCAAGGACAAGCCAGGGTTTTTCAAGTGACTCAAAGAGGTTACCTTCTAAGCTCAATAGAGAGGTTTCAGGCAAGGTAAAGAAAGCTTCTAAGGGTGTTCAGTACCCTCCATTTGGTGGAGAGAAAGGTAGCAACGATGAAAGGGGAGGGCTTTTTTTATGATCCCATTCTTCAGGCAAGGTCTCAAGGATCAAATGGGAGGGGTTCGGGTGTTGACAACGCTCTCTTGGCAAAAGCAGCAGCCTTTGAAGGTAGGTCAGACTCTCGGCTTTGGGGAGGGACTTCCTCTTTCTCTTCTCCTTCTGCTTCTGTGGCTGGGTCGCCAGGTGGTTGTAGGGCTTTGATTCAACCCTTAGGAGACAATCGTGACCAAGAGAAGAATTCTCAGCCAAAGGTGGGGCTTTGTGAAGGTTCTTTCAAGTGTCCAAAGAACATCATGGAAAGCCCTTTAGGCAAAGATTTGGTCGTTAGGTCTAAGGAGCAGGTGTCTTCAGAGTTGAAGTCTTTCAATTGGCCGGCGAGGGAGGAGGTTCTTTCTGATGATCTCTTTTCTAAGTTGGCTAGTTTCAATAGCCTTGTGGGGATGTGAGAGATATGAAAAGGAGATTTTCTCCCTCTTAAGGAAGATTGAGACAAGGAAAGGTCGTGGTGTTTGTGTCTTAGGAAAGAAAAAGAAGCTAAACTCAACTTCCCGTTTCAAGAGGGAGATCCAAAAATTGGAGTGTTCGGTTAATCACAAAAACTCCCCTCTGTTAGTTAAGGGCAAGGGAGGAGTAGCGAGATCACAGACCTTGTTGCATGAGGCTTTTGTTAGGTTTCAAATGTTGGCCCTATTGGCTTTTCACATCTAAAGAGGGTTGCTTTGGGGTGTTGAGGGCAGTAAGGGCTGGTGAGGCAACTACACATAGTTTTGGTTTTTTAGGTTGTTAGGTTGTTAGGATAGGTTTGTTCCTCGCTTTTCTCTGTCTCTTCTTGTAAGCCTTTGAACCCTTCCTATATACTTCATGTGTACCTTGATGTGCCTTTTGCACTGTTAATGTATTCTCTTATTTACCCATAAAAATAAAAATAAAAAAGGATTACAAAGGAACAAATGTTTTATCTTTTGATCTATCTATTTCTTGTTTTCAAAAGTTCTTAAATTTCTTTCCCACCAAATAGTCCAAAAATGCCAAGAGGAACGCCTCTCCATACTTTCTTCCGTTTCTTTCCTACAAAAGAGTCATCCCGCTCACCGAAGAAGGGATTACCCAAACTACACTAAATAAGGATAACAACAGTTGTCATAGAATCTTTGCTTCAATGCAGTGAAGTAGAATATGATCAATAGACTCCCCTTCAAGTTTACAAAGAAAACATCTATTTGTTAACGGTCACCTTTTCTAAAGCTGATCTAGAGTAAAAAAATTTCTTCAATTAGCTTCCCAAGCAAAAAAAACTCACTTTGGGCAGGACCCAAGAATTCCAAATAATGTTCACTGGAAAAGGGATTTACCTCTTGGGTTTCAAGACCAAATAGAAAGATTTAACAAAAAATAAGCCCTTTTCATCATCCTTCAAGATCACCTGTTGTTTTTGTCCCTTCTAACTGACAGCACTAGCATTGGTGAGAAAAAAGTCTCAACAACGTTCAGCTCCCTATCGTTAAAGTGCCTAGAGATCAGGTTCAGCACATCCACCCAAACCAAACCAACCAACCAACCTCAAATGTCCTAGTTTGGTTCAATTTTTCAATATAAATCTGGTTGGTTTGAGTCTTTGCTATACATGAACAGACTCTATCAGTTTAGTTAATTTTTCTTCCAAAAAACGACCCAACCAACTTTATTTACACCCTTCTTGAAATAGACATACCCATAGTCAGCCCCAAATACTCTATAAGAAAGGCTACCCTTCTTAAAAAGCATTTGACTAGACAAGTTCTTGATACCAATCATTCACCTAATTGAAATAAGATCACTTCTCTCCTAATAGATTTTCAAGCCTAACACCCCCTTAAAGCGCTAAAGGGCCCAAATAACCCTTCACCCCTTAAAACCCTTAATGTCACCACCTTCTGAATTAAGCAACTCAAGGCCTCCATCATCAAGATAAATATAATTATGGAGATACAGAGTCTCAAATCTATTGTACTTTGAAAAATGCCCATCATAGTGCCACCATCAGTAGAAGAAGAAATGAAGAGAGAAGAAAATGATTTCTCACTTGATTAGAACATATCTATACAGCTATTGTGGAAAAAAAAAGTATAATATACAACTATTCAATCCCTAAAATTACTCCATAATCTGCTCCCTACCAAATCCACATAAAACATTGATTAAACCAAATTCTATGAATCTAGACAGATTCTATGTTGCTCATGCTAACAACCGCAAACGAAAACAGAGCGCGAACTCTGGAGACATAGAATTTGATCCAACTAACCCATTTTTGCCCAAAACCCATCAAGCTCAATATTGAGAGCATATAAGCTTGATTTACACAGTTATAATCCTTGTATACAACTTGCATGCCATCCCAAGCCTCAAATTTTTGGATCTAGAATCAAGTGCCTTATTAGCAATCAAAATAACATCCAAAACCTGTCCACCCAACACAAAAACATTATGAGACTTAAAGACCACGTTGTCAATAACTTTCTTAAGCCAGCTTTCCAATACTTCTGCCAATGTGGATACTGTCCCCTCTCTAGAACCTATTTGCCTATTTAAAAAAAGGAAAAAAAAAAAAAAAAAGATTGATGGGCATGAAGTCTGATTGAAGGGCATAAATCCTTAATGTCCTCACACTCCACTGTTCGGAATCAGAATGAAGCATAACTCTTTCAAATGACCCAAAACAGTGAAAGTTCACACACAACTCACATCTAAATGGACCTCATTCCAACCTTTTTACAAAAAATCAAGTTGAATCTGGTTTGATGGGGGTTTTATCGCTACCCAAAAATGCCCACAAAACCTCATTCTCACTAAAGCCCCCCTCCAAGCCCCTACCATCCTCCTGCAACTACTTGTGCTTTCCCCATCCCAATGCCATTGCAGCAACACCTCAAATCAGAAAAAAGCAGCTGAAAATATTAGAAATACCCATCCTCAGCTTTGACTCTTCTAAAAGCCAAGATCCCTCAATGCTCAAAACTGCTTGTGAGATTAAACCTTCTACAAGTATTAGCCATCAGATGGAAGAATTTGGTATTTTTGTCCTCTTCTTTCAATCACACAGCGATAGATTTTTATCTCCAAAAAGTTTCTTCCAACACAGTCGGCCTACTATGCTCCTGAAAGACTGAGAAGGAGCTGCCAAGCCACCCTCTCATTTTTCACATCTCAACTTCTAATGAGCTCCAAGGCGCAAGCTCTTCAGGCTGAATATTTCTAAATAGCTCTCTGTTCCATCTTTAAGCTCCTCTTTGGAGGCTCTCAGCATAGACACTAAACCATGACTTGTGGACCTCCACGTAAGCTACTGGATCATTACATTTTAATGGATTTCAACATTTGAGCATAATGCTCATAGAGGAACCAAGGTAATCTTAAAAAGGTTATTTAAACGCACGGACTATTTGAAATCCTGATAAGGTTTTAAAATTGGATAATCACTCTACTGATGCTAAAAGTTCTTAAAGGCAACGCTTCAAATGGTAATGGATCTCTCTAAGAGTTAAGGCAGCTGGTGAAGTGTCAATGCCAAAATACAAATGTATCCAGATGTCAATTCAAAGAACAGAGGGAAGATTGACCAAAATAAAGGAAATTAAAAAAAATTATGGAAGGAATGATAAATCTAGGAATTAATTGCTTTGTGGCAGTGCAATATATTTGCCATCAGTCAAAAAGAAAGGATAAGATACCATTTGTCGAACTTGGGCAGGGGCTTTCGCTCTTGTAGTTAGCAACCTTGCATCATTCAACAAGATCCATGGCTCAGTAGGCTAAAACCAAAGCAACAAAAAAGCGCTTGATTAATAGGAACAAAATATTGAGTAAGTTCAAATGAATAATTCATTTACCAGTAGATGAATCAGTGAAAGATTAGCAACCTATAAATTGGAATCTACAATTTAGAGATTTTGATTCTATGTTTTAGAAAATACCATTGAAGAGCAAAGTGTCATTGTGCTTCGACATGTCCAGGGAAGAACATTGTGGCCCTTATAGAAGTAAGAAGTGGCCCGGCAATTAATTTTAGGAACTGGTCACATAGAAAACTGTGAATGGTAAAGAGACTTGTGTCGCAATCAATTAATCTTTATATAAAATAAAAAGTTAGATTAAGAAATAACAAATAACTGTATAAAGAAGCATCTTCGTACTTATCCACTGTTTAAGTTAGGAGCCTTGTCATGTAGAAAACTATAGAATGGTAAAGCACTGCCATGTATGTCAGTTTGCACATGTGCAATTGCAGTAATCGTAAATCAATTAAATGAATAAAGGAGCCTTTGAATATACATAAGTGGTCAATTTTGGACTGGAAAATGTTCATGGTTTCATGGCAAAAGAAACAGTTTCTACTAGATTTCATTTCTAAGTATACTGCAGCCAAATGCACCAATTCCAATCCAAGTCTTAACCTAATAATCCACAATGACAACAATAAAACAATTCTTCAAAACCCTAATATCATTCCATTCATAAGTAATCTTAGCTTCCATGCTCTCGTCACCCGGAAAACCTCTAAATTCAACTATAGGAAAAAGACTTGCACCCTCATTTCATTAGAATCCTCATTTTATTTGGGATGACATGGGTGAGGTGGGAACAATTGGAATCCTCGTTTCGTTGGACATTTAAATGATTGGGAGCTAGACGATGTAGAGGATTTTTTCTCAAGGATTCAAGGAGAGACTGTGAAGAGGGATGTGAAGGATAGAATGGTGTGGATGGGTTCAAGAAAGGCTCCTTTTACTCCATTCTGGAGTGGGGGCATGCAACTCCCTTCCCCGTTCATCTGGAATTCTTTGGTCCCCTCAAAAGTGTATTTTTTTTGCTTGGGAAGTGAAAGTTGCAAATCAAAATCTCTTATTATTTGAGAAGAAAAGTGGGTACAATTTATAGACTACCCTCTAGACTAAAAAGGGGAAACTAGAGAATACAATCAAGAAAAAAGGTACAAACAGAAAATATGAAAGCAATTTGCCATTTATTGTAACAATCATAATATAATTCACTTGCCTTCTCTGTTATATGATTTAAGGCATCGAAACAAACCCGAATCATAATATAACTCCAGTTTATCTGAAATATTATAATCTCAACGTAATATAATTGCACTACATATTAATCACGATAACAAGAACTAAAAAGTAACAAACAGAAACTATGGAAGCAATTTACCATTTACTGTAACAATCGAGTAGCTTCTAGAGCTTCCAAGCCTGAAAATCCAGACAGTACCATCTCAAAAATTACTTCACCCATTAAAAAAACGAACTAAATTTCCAAATAATGTATTACGTTTACGCACTGTTTGGTTACTGAGAAGCAGAGGAAAAGAAATGGTAAGGAAAAAAGAAAAAACAAAATAGAACAAAATTTTGGTCTGAAGACTTTTCTGTTGTTTCAGTTTCCATTCCCCAACCAACTCCACAAATAAAAGATAAAGCAATAAACAAAAGTTGATTTCCTTTCTGTCCCTACATTTTCTCTGCAACCAAACAGAACATTAAAAAATGGAAACTTGCACTTACAGATATGAAAGTGGTCGAATCTCGGCCGTTCGATACAGATTGTGAATCGATCGCAATCGCCCAAAAGCCATTACTGATTACAGAAATCGAAAACCCTAGAACGATTGATGGATCATGAAATTAACGACTTTGAACTCCACAGCCCTGCAGCTAAAAACACTGAAATGAGAGGTTTTGGAGGAGGAGAGTCTCGGAGGGTTTAAGACGAAAGTATTCGGTGCTCCGCTGCTCCACCAAAGTCGATGCTGCACCTCATGACAAGCACCATTTAAACGGTGGAAATATGGATTAGTTCCCATATCAGGATTTATTAACCACTTTTTTATTTTAAAAATAAAATGATATAAAACCGTATTTACGATAATTTAAAAAATTCCAAAACAATCAATCCAAATAATAAATTTTACTTTTTGAGCTTTAAAAATATAATTTCAAAATAAAGAATTTTTATAAAATAATTTTTATGATTTTAGTATGAATAAAACATTGGAGCAACAAAGTGAAGTTCATAATACTTCTTATTTCATTTTATTTTATTTTATTTCTTATTTTAATAAATGAGGTTGGAATTAGAGTCTTTTGAAAATAATTTTAAATTTTGATTTAAAAAAATAGTTTATAACACTAATGCTTCATTTAGAAACAATCTTAATGATAATTTTAGCTACCGTGTTTTATAAATAAAATAAAATAAAATAAAAAACAATTATTTTGATTGTTAAAAATATTATCTAAAATTTAAAAAATTTATCAATGTAATTTCAATAAGAAAGTGTTCCCGGTATAAAATATTTTTAATCATTTTTAAAGCCACTTGAAAATGTGTTTGGTAATATTTATATTTGAAGTATTTTTAGTGAAAATGTATTTTCTTAAAATATTTTTAAGATAAACCACCAATCAAGTATTTTTCCACTAATTTTAAAGTGTTTTTAAAATTTTGTTAAACATCTAATTTTTTTTCAAAACATTTTTAAAGTTAAAAGTGTTTCATAAAATCACTCACAAATGGACTCTAAAAGTGCGTTTGACAACGATTATATGAGGTATTTTTAATATTTCGAATGCTTGAAGGATGAAAATTTTCAAGTGTTACAAAGGTTAGAAACACTTCCTAAAATCATTATTAAATGCACTCTAAAACATAGTAAGAGCCCATTTGACAGTAATTCTAAAAAACGTTTTTAATTTTTATAATATTTGAAATTTTTTATCATTTAAGTGTTAGAAATGCTATAAACATTTTATAAAATCACTCCAAAATACACTCTAAAAATGCATTTGATTTGTAAAAATACTTTTAGAAGAACCATCTATCAAATGTTTCTCTAGAAAAACACTACAAACAATTATTTAACATTACAAGTGACTTTTTAAAATTTGAAAGGTGTTTTCTAAATTTTGCCAAACACCTCATTTTATTTCAAGAATACTACTTAGGTTAAATGTGTTTTTTAAAAACGGTGCCTAAAAAACACTGCCAAACGGACTTGTTTTTAGAATCTGATTTTAATTTTCTTTCTCTTACATTTTAGAGGTTTATGAATCTTCAAGATAATTAGATGATTAGCATTATTCAACTGTAAATAATAATAAACGGATTTGCAATCTTAGGGAAAAAAGAGTATGCATGAGTTCCCAAAACAAGTTACATAGGCATTCAACAAACACACCACCTCTTTCCATAGCAGAAATCAAAATTCAGTTGCTATCATACAACTAACAACATCTGCATTTCTTCCCCAAAAAAAAAAATATATTTTCTTAAGAATTCAAGTCTAACACCTCTAATTTACAGATAAATTCTCACAAATTCCTCATACATTTCATTATAACAGAAAAGAAGAAAAAACAAGTAACAAGAATTATAAGGAAAAAAGAACAAAATGGTTGGCCTGCAGAATCAAGATGTTTCATCTTGTGCACCAGTTGGTGAACCAGGAACATATGGAACAAAACCCCGTCCACCAAACACCGGTCTCATGTATTTGTCATCGAATTTTCTCCAGAAGTAGTGAGCTGTTGATGTTGGGTATCTCATCAGCAGCCTCAAGTTACTTGCCTTTGGACTTGGTTGATTGTTGCCACCATCACTGGGGTCTCCATTTTCAAGGAATAGGAGTCTCAAGTCTTCCAGGCTTGCAATGTCAGTTGCATCAGACACTGTTGGTTTTGCATGTCTTAGCAGCACTGCTCCGATCAGTGGCTTTGTTATTGAACCAAAAACCTGCTCAAAAAGTTAAATAAAGCTCTCATCAAGCTTCAAGAATTTAGCTAGTTCAATCCATAGTGCATGAATGTGTGGCCTAATGAAAGTGAACTTTTCAGAAATGGTTCAAAAGAATATCTATTCTCCTTTCCAGAGCACCATTGAATAGATTTTTCTGAATTCTTTAAAGTAGTGCCCAACAGAATGGAGGACCTTAACTTTTGTGTAGAATAGAGGGAAGTGTACATGAAATCGGTATCGTGAAGCAGTTCAAATTATAGAAGTATCTGTAAACATACCACTGTACTAAAAAGAACAACAATAATGGTGCTGGTGATCATTAGGGCAGAGTCCTGTGTCGATGTGGTCTCAGAGTCTGAGAACTGCAATGGAGGATCATACAATTCAGTAGTTGCTCAGGAGCCTGAGTCAAGAAATGTTAAACCAGGAGTTGGGATATTATCAACTTACCTCGCTATAGGACAGAGCAATGGTAACTGCACCTCTCATTAGGCCTGCCCACCATATTATAAACTGAGATTTCAAATAGTTAGTACAAGAGGAGAATTGATAAGAGTAAACAGCAACATTATTAGATGTCTGGAAAATCACCTGTTGTCGGAACTCAACTTTTGTGCTCTCTGCACTTTTAAAGAAATTTAATATGTTTGAAAGACTGAACACGAAAGCTGCTCTTCCAATCAGCACCAATGCTAGGAATGCCGAGCTGACAGAAACTGAAGTTCCTGCACTGAATCAAAGAGTAAGAAACACGTTAGAGATAAACGTTTTCTGCTATGATATCAAACAAAACGACATTAATCAAGACCATAGAGTGCTCTCATCTTCAAGAAGTGTTAAGAAAAATAACTTTTTTCATATAGGTTTCTTGCAATTGTGATATGTGACACATTTTGGATTAATGATGTGATTTTTTTTTCAGATATGAAATTAATTATTTTAATTAACATTCAATATTGTTGTGTTCCCTTGCCATATATTTGAACAGCTGCTCACTTGGCGTCTCTGCCATATGAATGTAGCACAGCTACAGCCTAAGTTCTCTGTTGGGTGTATAAAGTCTAGGAATTAACAACACATTTGTCAAGATCACTATTAAGCATTTTCTCAACCATATCTCGATTCTGTCTTCACAACTTGTTAACTGAAAAATACAAAACTAGCATCAGAATTTCAAGTGGTACAGTAATAGAAGTACCTTGCTTTGCTGCTTCTCCATTTGTCAATGTCTAAGGCATCCATACCGACATAAAGAAATATAAAAGTCTCTGCAATGAAGGAAATTGTAGCAAATGCGTGCCTGAAACCATCAAGACAGTTTTAGAATCGGAGTTTTGAATTAGAACTCATTTTTCATTTTCTAACTCAAATATTTTAACATAACATTGTTCATTAATTATTTAAAAAAAAAAAAAATTCAAATAGTCAAATCCAGTAAAAATTTCAAACTGGTGGGAAAATAACAAACAAAGACAGAGGTAACAAAGCTCAAAAGAGGAATGGAGTGAACAGTAGAAAATAAAAGAAAAGAGACTACATATATAATCTTGTTCCCTAGTATCATCATGTTTTCTTTTATTTTTAGGAACCAGTGCAAAGATCTTCAAGATTCTTGAGAGAAAACCAATAACCAGTAGATGAACGCTTTGACTTCCGAGTAATCCCCCTTGATTGCCATAAAATACTTATTGTTCTGACTCAACACCCTTTTCCAATGGGTTCTTTGAAGTTGTATTTTGTAATTTTATCTCTTTTATCTTCTTATTCACAATACTTAATATTCCATTCTGTTTCTACTGTTTTCCTCATTTGATGCTTGGGCTGATGCTCTTATTTCATTGATTATGAATGTCCACTTGTGCTTCTGTGAGCATTTGCACATTTCTCATAGGAATGGGAACAGTCACAGTTGGGTTGAAAGCCATATAATTCTATTCAAAAATTAGTGCACAGTAAGTTAGCTTACTGACTAAGAGCTATTGGCACTTTAGTAATGAATTATCTTTTCTGGGCTGAGCTTTTGGTTGACGTAGGCAACAATGCAAACCTACTCAGACTTTCTGCCCAGCTTTCCTTCATCTATGTTACTGGTTGTCAGATGAAAAGTATTCAATGTTCATAAGTAGGCTCCCTTAATCATTTCTACAGGCTGTCGGATGAAAACAATTAACTGTTCATAAGTATCACCACACAAGTACTATATGTATCCTATACTCAAAATCATAAAAGAAGATGTACTCACTTGGTTGTTATTCGTGAGCTTTCGGTAACATTATGCCATGTGTAATGCGACATGACAATGCCACAGAAGAAAACTGTTAAAATCCCACTCAGAGACAAAAGCTGCAAGAAATAACAAATTTATCAATTTTAAACAATCTACAATCAAGGAATATATTCACAGTTTTCAGTACCAGTCCCTTGTCAACCAAAGAGAACCATTCAGTTGTACTGTATGGAAGGCAAAGAGGACATGTTTTACAAAGAAATATAGTGTTTAAAATAAAATTTTCAGAATCCAGTCTTTGGTACCTCTGCCAACATGTATGACAAATAAGACATAATCATCATGAGTGCAACTTCACGATCCGTGGAATGTCTGTTGATAAAAGAAGATAAGTCTCAGAATAAATTGAGTAGCACAAGCACAGAGACTCTGACACATCCCTCAGGTTCAACCATCTATTTTTGCAAGCATAAACAGTAAATATGCCTTCTACAATTTCTACTGATTCTGCACACTTCCTTGTTCTCGATGGTTTACATCTATAAGGATGGCTACACGATGTTTTTTTTTTCCCTCTCATGCCCATATTTAACATTCTTTCAGAGTTACATGTTTGTGCATTGATATAGTTTCACCCTCCTATTATTAGTCTCTTATGTTTTCTAATATATTCATGAGAAATTCATATAATAATGCAGTAAGGCCAAGTAGAATGCATGTACAATGTTTTGCTAGACTAAAACTAGAGTTCCTTGTCTCATAAATGACCTATATGACCCAAACCAACTTCATCTCATCCTTCTACTTAAACCTCTTCATTTTGCTTTCATTTCCTATAATCTATATTGCCTTTTCGTCACTGTTTTATCCAATCATTTGTCTGTCAGAGGCTCCTAAGCTAATACTTTAGCCAACAGAAATATGAAGAAATATAGCCGAGTGAATGAAACAATAGATGAGGAACAAAAATCTAAAGCATTGTATGTACCTTCCAAAATAAAGAGTCTTTATGATGTAGGCACTCAAAAGACCTGCCTGAAATTTCACCACATACCTCAAGTTAGACAATAGGCACATGTTGAACACTTAGCTAGCCAACAAGATAACCAGGATACATCTTAGTTAAAGGCTGAATTGGCAGTAAGACACTGACTTATAAGCTGAAAGGGATGAGCAGGGATGCATAAGCACTTATAAGCTCAAAGGGATGAGCAAGGACGCATCATTGGGAAAATTATGTTTGTCATGAACCACCAAAAATTTAAAGATATACATTATTATTCCTTACAACCCAGAGAAAATCAAATCATAAATGGAGAATTTCAATTTAAAATATATCATGGTAAAATTTGAGATAAAAGAAAACTAAATATCTTGCCCAAGAAAATACTGCAATAACATAATGACACAAACATGGAAGTCATGGAGTTTGGTTTTAGTTATACCACCAAAGGAAGGACAAAGCTAGTTTAAACAGTTCAAACATATATATGTGTGTGTGTGCACACACGCAAACTGGAAATGATGAGGACTGTTCAAACCAAGATTAGGAAAGAAGACAATTTTTCGTAGAGAAAAGTAGAATCTAAGACATGAAGTTGGATGTACATTTTATAGAGAAACACATGCTGCAGAATCCAAGAGGAAGTGATCGCCTACTAAAGTCCATATACAATGTGTTCTTAACAATCTATTTTGCAGTAAATTAACCAAAAAACCTATAACTTACCACTACACCAAGGATAGTACTGGTGAAAAAGAGGTAAAGGAAGGTCCCCAGCAATTTTAAGGCCGTCAAAGCATCGATATTGCTTAAGTCAAGTGATTGAACTGCATTATAAAGCACAATAGAAGTAGCATCATTCACCACTCCCTCCCCGAATACAACACTGTACAGGAAAGGTGTCTCTTCTTGATTGAGGACCTTTAACATGAGAAAAATAATTTGCATTAATGGCTTCAGCCAGTTAGCATGTCTAAATTCACTGGCCATGTCTTGATTGAAATTATAGGCTATACCTGCAATGTACAAACTGAATCTGTTGCTGACAAGATGGCGCCAACAGCTGCAAGTATTGGAAGCTCAAAAAATCAGCATATAAGTATAATAAGTGACAAGAGCAACAGAAATTCAAACTTGTGATAGATCACCTAGGTAGTCTTCGATACTCAAGGTTGTAATGCCGATCTTTTTGAATAGAAGAAAGGCACCTAAAGAGTTTCCAGAACAAAAGTAAACAGGTTAGCTTCCATTTGTTTTGATTGGACATAGATCATGAAAGTGAGCCTAGCAGTGCTAGGTAATGACTATTCCATCATTACATGAAAGCGATAGTTTGTGATTAAAGTAAATGCAACAGAGAAGACAACACTAATCATCCAAAAGTTCAGTCAGCATTTTCCTAAGAGAGAAAAACAAGAGAATCCTCACAGTATTCTAGTGATTTAGCATAATTTGAATTTGAATCTCGATGCAAAGAAAAAAAAAAAAAGAAAACGGCAGCTAAAATTGAATGAACATTACACTTGACAGATTGCTGATCTTACCTGCTGATATGAGGCAAAAGGATATTATGGTACCAAATACTCCGAACATCAATATTATTGAGAAATTCTTAAAAAATTGCTTCTTCTTTACCTGGAAACTGAAACCAAATTCCAAATTCAAAGAACCAATATTAAACTTATAAAACCCTGATTTCCATTGCCAGAAATTGCAAAACAACAGTATGTCAAACACAAGACCATCTCCCAATCATGCTCTGAATTAAGAGCGAAGAGACAATCTAAAACATCTGTTTTGTGTTTAACTATGCAGAATTGGATCTGATTTAGAATTGAAGATTCTTCCTTTTATGTGGATTTGTGGTCTACCAAATTCCAATTCAGTTCCAATTCCACTGGTACATATAGTAACCAAACTATGGGTTTGGAATTAGGGCTCCAATTTCAATTCCAACCCCTCAATCCCATGTGATCAAAATACAATATCTCCAAAATTCTCTTTTCCATGATCAATAAATTACGAGTTTTAGATTAAAAGAGAAAGAAACCAATCTTACCCAGCATTGAAAATGATTGGGGGAAGCAAATAGAGGAAGAACAAGTCCTCATTGAACGCAAGAATTTTCGAACTACGGCCTTTACTCACCAACAGCACCACCACACCCGCGCACAACCCCTAATTCCAACCATTTACCATTCGTCATCTCAATCAAATTCACAAAACTCACCAACAAAAAACCAATCAAAACATAAACAACCCACCAAAAGAAGCGCGGTGATTGACTCGTTGGCCCATCTGTGCTCCTCAAGAAGATGGCCAATGACTATGCAAGCACAAAGAAGAGCAAAGAACAAACAGAGGGCTATGACAGTAGTAGTGTTGAGAAAGGAGGATGAATCTTGGAGTGAATGCTTATTTGGTATGGCATCCAAGAACTCCATTTCGCGAAAATTTCACCTGTGATTAGCATTCACAACTGGAGTTTTGAAGAGATTGGATTTTCACAAATGGAAGAGTCAAGAACGTGGAATCGAAATATAGAGAAAAGAAGGCTCTGAAAATGACTGATACCTCAGCTCAGGTGATGATGCAACCGTCTCTGATTTTTAAGGCCTCGAAGGAGGGAAGAATGGTAGTTGGTGACTTCTGGATTCTCTGCAATGAGAACCACTGGATTCTTCTACACTGAACACGTGTCATAATCATCTCCATTAAACACCATATTATGCAAAGGGAAAGTACTATTATAGCCCCTACCATAATGCGAACTGGCATGATTGCCCATATCTGCTGTGTTTTCATTGCTGGGATTTTTGTGAGCTTATGTTGGAGGGTTTCAGTGGAGATGAGTACTTGGTATGGCTGTTAGTTGGCGCTCAAATGTTTATATTTGAAATTATGTGATTTTTTGTTTAATTAATTACCAAAATCAAATTATTTTCATCTAATAAATTTGATCAATCACCCTTGATTCCTTGAAGACACAAAATATTTTTTCTAAAACACACCCACTTTGACACGTGGCATTTCCGATCATTAATGCATCCCACCTCTTAGAATATTAACAAAGCTCAAAGTTTCCTATACAAAATAATAATGGTTCATGGGTTGCACATCTCCGAAGTAATGAATAGTCAAATCCTTAATATGAATTTAATTAAAAATTCATATAAGAATATAGATTATATTTTGACTTCTAAAATTTCTTATACCAATAGGGTATTGTCGCTTTTTTTTTACGGGTCAGTATTCTTAATTTCATCCTATTAAATATTTGATTTTCTTTTATATTTTTTATGATAAAATCAAATATGAAAAGCATTTTCGTTAACATTATTTTCTTTAATACTTTTCAAAAATCAAACATAACGTTAATGTATAAGAATAGAAATGAAAATAAGTAAAAAACAGAAATGTTGTAATCACGAAGAAAGACAACAAATTTCTTATTCTTGTTTCTATTTTAGAAAACAATCTAAATATATTAATAAATGAGCAATAATGAAAGTAATTTCAAGTTTGCAGCCTCTATTATAATATTTCAAACATAATCTTAATCTTTCAAATTAAATAATAATTTAACATATTATTTTTATTATTTAAAAAATATTTTTAAACGATTTATTTATATTTTTATGAAATTAGGAATATATCATGAAATTATTTCCTTTCAATTTTTGAATAAAATAGAAAACTATGTGAATCATTGAGAAGTTTGGTAGGTCTCATACCTACCTTTTGTTTTTTCAAAACTTAGAAAAACTAGAATATTTGGGGGGAGGCAGACCAAAGGGTCAAACTTATTTGGAGACCACTCCAATTTATAAATGAGGGTGGGTTTTGGCAAAATGAGAAAAGTGATACATCCAAGTTGTAGATGCGTCCTCTTAGATTACATAATCCAAGATTTAGTGATATGGGCAAGAGGGTTGATGATGGCTCCACAAATCTTTAATCTTTTTATATTAGGAACATAGAAAAAAAAATGCCACTGTAGATAGTTGAAACTTGGAAGCCCTTGATTGCCCATGTCACATTCACATTAAGTAATGTCTTACTCAAGTCAATGGTCACAGTGATCCATCTATTTTATCTTTTCATCCCCTTTTCCCCATTTCCAATAAATAAATAAATAAATAAAAGAAGAAAAAGTTTTTAGATTTTTTCTCTTGTTTTGATTGTGATTTTCTATCCACAAAAATTTAAAAACGTTGGTCAATTTTGAATTAAAAGTAGTTTGGGATATTTAAATGTTCTCAATTTATTTTTTATTTTTTTTCAAATATTCTATAAAATTAGCCTGTATTTGTAGTTGCTTTATTTTCAATCATTTTTATATTTAGATAATTATATTTTCAAATAATTGTTGAAAAAAAATAAAAATATATTAGAAAAAAACATATTGTTAAAAAACTTAAGTTTTCAAAAAGAAAAAAAATATATTTTTTGTCAAATAAATCATGTTTGGAAAATAGTTTTTCCATATATATATTGTTTGATAAAAATAAAAGAAAATAATTTGTATATGGGGGAAATATATTCTACTCCTAAAAATATTAACATCCCATTTGAGATAGCCTTTTATTTTATCTTTTTAACTAAAAATTAAATCAAAGTCAAAGT
The DNA here is from genome assembly GCF_004353265.1 of Vitis riparia. Classification (NCBI taxonomy): domain Eukaryota; kingdom Viridiplantae; phylum Streptophyta; class Magnoliopsida; order Vitales; family Vitaceae; genus Vitis; species Vitis riparia. The sequence continues at coordinate 25,929,624 of NC_048444.1, forward strand.
CGTCATTTTCAAAACTTAACATTGATATTGAAATATTATAAAATTTTATTAAATATCAAATAACTTTATGTATAAGCAAATATTTAAAAAATAATAATAATTTCATAACTTCCATATTAAGAAAAGAAAGAAAGGCTTTTATGGAGCTTAATAAATTAAGAATTTTTAATTTCTCATGATTAAAGTCAACAAAATAATAATAATAATAATGAGGAAAAAATGGTTGAGTTGTCCCTTAAAAAGACAAGTAGTAATGAAATAATAAGATTGAGAAAATAATAAAAATAAGGGAAAAAAACAATTATTTATGTTATATTTGGTTTCAAAAAGTATTAAAGAAAGAAAAAACTATTAAAAAATAATTTTTTATATTTGTTTTCAATAGGAAAAATGTGAGAAAAAATAAATATAATTTAAATTAGTTAGAAATCTGTATATTTTTTAAATTATTTAATTTTTATATAAAAAAATGAAAATAAGTTAAATGAGTTTGAAGTAGTATATAAAATAATTTATTTACTTTAAATCTATTTTTATCTTTCTTTGGCTTTTCTTTCCTTTAACTTTTCCTTTCTATTTTTCAAACGAAACATAATTTTAAAGAAATAAATATACATAGAGGATATTTTCATCCAAATGGAGTCATATTTAATTATTTTTAAAAATTTAGATGTTATTTTTCTAATTTAAGAGTGATCATATCCTTCTTAAGGCTATGTTTGGTTCCCGGAAAGTACAAAGGAAAGAAAAAAAATGCTAAGGAAAATGATTTTCTCATGTTTGGTTGTCCTATGAAAAATATAAAAGAAAATCAAATATAATTAAAACTAATTAAAAACTTATGTATTTTTAAATTATTTAATCTTTATATTGATGAGTTAAAATAAATAAAATGAGTTTGAAGTAACAAAAAAATAATTTATCAATTTTTAATCTATTTTTTTATTTTCCTTCACTTTTTCTTTCCTTCTACTTTTTCTTTGTATTTTATTTCCCTCGCATTTTCCCTCAAATTTTCCGGAACCAAACATAGCCTAAGGGAATATTTCTAAATTATTTTTATGATTGCCATCTTCTCATTTTTCACTTAATATAACCATCATATAAGTTTTGAAGATGATGGAGGGTGATGAAAGGCATTGAAAGCAAGGCTGGCCCCTTATGATTTTTTTCTCTTTTTTGGTGTGATGTTCATTGAAATGAAAATTTTAAATTACATTAATTGGTGAAAATGACTAGTACATGTTGATGTTACATGTCTTAGACTCTTAGTCACCCGATTGTGGTCCAAAATAATAATTTTTTTAATAATATTTAAAAAAAAACCACAAGTATAATCTTTTTATTGACTTTAAAATTATATTTTTATTTTATTTTTTTATATATTTTCTTTTAAGAATCAAACTATAATATCCCACATTGGATAGGGGAGCAAGTTCCTGGCGTTATATATGTAGAGACTCCTCTTAACCAAGTAGACGCGTTTTAAAGCCATGAGGGCCCTCTTGAGTCCAAAGCGGACAATATCTACATGGTATGAAGGGTATTTATAATGTCCCACATCGGATAGGGGAGCAATCTATATATGTAGAAACTCCTCTTAACCAAGTAGACACAATATCTACATGATTGGGTGCGGACCGTTACGGGATTTTTTAATCTTCAAGCAATAATACAAAATAAAAAAAACAGGAATAAATTAAATTTTGGTGGAAGAGGGTTGTAGAATCCAAACGGTGGGCATTAAATCTGAAGTCTCAACTCCATTCTTAATAAGAGAGCCAAGGATCTCGTGAAAGGCACGGATGTTGTTATAAAAAGGGTTTCACTTTCACAACCTGAAAGACTAAGGGGCGGTCACATGTTAAGTCACAGTCAGGTGCAACTGGCGAGAAGTACGTGTGCTGTTGTAGATAGACGCCGACAAACAAGGAAAAAGCGGATGGGACTGCTCTCTTCATCAATATCTATCTAAAAGCGATCCATTGGCTGATCAATCTCGGTGGAAAGGTGAGATGACTCAGTGCTTATCACCTTATCACTTATATAACTTTTTTTATTTTTTATTTATTTTAATACTAATTTATATTTAATCTTATATATTTATATTCTTATGTAATAACCTAAATTTTATTATATACTTTTTTTTTATACCCTAAAATGTGTAATTTTTTTTACTAGGTTTAAAAGCTGTTTTTTAAAAAAAATTTCTATTATCTAGAATAAAAAATACAAAAAATATGTTTAAAGATAAAAGAAAATTGTTTTTATTTTTTATTCATATTTTTTAAAAATTTCTTTTACTTATTTTTTTTATTAATTTCACTCATTTTTAAATGATTATTTTAAGAAATAATTATATAATACAAATTTATTTTTTAAATATATTGAAAATATTTTAACTTTCACAATATACTTTTATTCTATAAAATTTATAAAATAGTTTTTAAAAGCTGTTTTAAAATATTATTATTTTAAAATCAATTATCAAATACACCCTTTTGCTATTCTTTGAGTTGGTTTTGATGCCTGGATTTATTTATCGGAATACTTAATTTGAGCAATTTTTAGAGAATTTTTTGAGGTTTAGTTGCCCGTCGTCCTTGATTTGACAAATTATGAAGGACAAATTGAAGTGGGACCAAATGTGAGATTTTAAATTTAATACATGGGGTCCACTTCCGTGCAAGTTTGGATTTATATTACTAAATTACTAATCCACGTATAAATAAAACTATAAAAGTAAAAAAATTTAGGTGAATGTAGATTCTTTTATTTTTTATTTTTTATTTTTATTTTAAATAAAACCTATATGAGAACTCTGGTATGAAAAGAAGAAATTTATCTTATATTTTAAAATCATTTTCTTTTAATTTAAATTAATTTAATGCTTCATTGGATATTATTTTTATAATAAAAATAGCAATAACTTATATAAAAAATATTAGAGTTGAGTTTGGATGTTCAAATGGGATTGATCTGAATCAACCTAATAAATAAGAAATGAGGTTGTAAACAGATTTAAAATTATCACTATAAGGAAAAAAAATTAAAAATTGTGCTCCGTCTCTCAAATGTCGTTTCTTTCTGAGAAGTCATTCTCCCTATCAAAATAAAAATGAAAACAATTCTTCATTTTGGAATAGAGGTCATTTCTTGAATTTTTCTTTCATTTTTTTCATGAAAATGAACATCAAGAATTGTGTTATGAAAAAAAAGTGGTTTTTGTTGTCATACGACCAATAATTTAGTATCTGATTGCATTTCACTTGTAGATGATAAATGGACTTGCACAAAGGAATGTCCAAATGAATTTTTCAGGTACACCCCTCCAAATATTAAGTCAGACATAAAAGATTTGAGTAAGAGTTTATTTGGAAAAAAAGGCAACATATATTTCTTTTGATAAATCACAATTATTTATCCTTACCAAATATTAATGTCTTTTTAATACCTTAATTGTTTATTTGATTGTGCTTTTACCATATTTAATGTTAATCTTGATGAGCTTTGAAGTCTTGGCTTTTTAACTTCACAACAGTTGCATTAATCAATGTACTTAATGTTGGTTGTAATTAATACTTAATAGGCAAGAATGTATAGTGCTTGGTTGGTTTATCGGTTTATACCTTAAAGTGGACAGATAATGCTACGTATTTCTTGTAATTAATACTTAATAGGCAAGAATGTATAGTGCTTGGTTGGTTTATCGGTTTATACCCTAAAGTGGATAGATAATGCTACGTATTTCTTGTGCATAACATGCATTGCGTTAGACGACACATAGGGATCATGTTAAACAACAGTGAGTGTCCCACAATTTTCGTGTTTGTAATTTTATTCACCATGTAAAGTGAAAATTTTGATCGATGAAACAATTAAGCGAGATTTATAGATATCTCAAAAAATAGCCTAAAACCATTTTAAAATTTTTTTACCATCTGATTTTTTTTTTTATATTCATTATCTTTTTAAGATAAATTTAAAATTTTAAAGTTTAATTTTTTATTTATTTATATATTTTATAAAAGGAGTTAGTATAATTATATGTAAAAATATATTTAGACCAAACCATAATAATTTAATATGATATCATAATCTTCATTATCAAGAGTATTGGGTCAATTCTTGTTAACTTAACGTAATTGTTTGGGAGATTGAATTCTAGTAAATTAATTAAATAATTTCGATACATCTTATAATTTAATGTCTAAATCTTACATTTATCTATCAATAATTTTGATTACACGTTATTGATTTAATGTCTAAATCTTAAATTCCTTGGTCAATATATATATATATATATATATAGATAGATAGCTACCGCCTAACAAATTTCACCAACTACACGTAAATGAAAGTATCAATTTCCTACGTATATAATAATAGTTTCGTGCTTAGAAAATCTTAAGTTGGACCCATTGACAAGAAGAAAATATCTTCCTTGTCATGTATGAAAATGATAGATCTACCACCGTTTTGTGACATGGCCCACAGCATATGATAATCTGAAATGAAATTCAAATGAATTGAAATTCAATTCATTCTCTCATTCTTAGCTCATTAGAATATTGTTCCGTGGAGTAATTGGCTGCGCTTGATATGATGGCGAGACGAGGACAAACTAGCATAGGATACTGTTCTACTCCCGAAAAAGTCCATGATCTTTGGTGGAATAGGTGTCAAACATAGAAAGTTGGCTCCTTTTTTTCCCCTTCTTTTCATGTTTGGTGGTTTTGGGGGAAGAAAGAGAATCATAATTGCAGAAAGCCGACGTAAAATAATTGAAAGAAGTCAAAGTCCAGGTGTGATAGGAGTAATTCTAAAGAGGGTGAAGAAAAAAAACAAAAATTTGACAAGGACGATGAACACATTTGATTTTTCGTGTCAAAGTTAAAGTATTAGATGTATGTTAGTGGGGGGAAGTTGGCATGCGATTTAGTAATTTAAAGGTCTCTAAAAATTTTAATTCTTAATAAATTCAATTTATTTTATATAAATAACAAAATTAAATGTTTTAATAAAACAAAAAGTTAGGATCTGTTTGACAAATAAGAAGCGCATGTGACATTTTTTTATTTGCAAAAAAATATTTATGTGAAAATATAGAAATAAAGAGCTAATATTTAAAAAAGAAAAAGAGTGGATCTGTAGGGGTCCCAATGAATTGACTTATTCGAAAAAAGTTTTGTTATTTGAAAATTTTACTATATGATTCCACTCCACAATAACTTTGAATCATTCTCTTGAAACTTATCCTCTTCATCATTAATAATTTGCTTACCTCAAAAAGACTTGACTGTATAGGAAAATCCCAATTCATTGGTCATTTCAATACAATCAAATAGAAAACCCTAAGGGTGTCATATGTTAGAAGCCCAACTATGTGATTGAATAAATTCATCTCAAATTGTTGCGAGTCGGGGGCTCTTTTTCCTAACCCTTCTTCAAACTCCGATTCATATTTTTCATGGAGAAATCTCTTATCAAACGATAGAATAAGATTCATTTTGCATCATATTTAAAGGATTATTTGATTCAGGCCAAAAAAGTAATATCACTGAATCGTTATCAAACTGACTGCAACCTTTTTCTACTCATGTATTATTTTATATAAATAAAAATATTATATTTTTCAACAAAGCAAAAAGTTAGAACAGTAAAAAACATAAGTAAAAATCCTAAAGCCATAATTGCAATTTGTACTTCTTTTTTATTACTAACGGCATATTAAAAGGCCATCCTGGACATGCCAGCAATGTTGAATATACATATGGAGCATGTGCAAGTACACACATGAAAGGTGAGTCACTGAGTTGAGATCTGGAGTTAAGATTATTAAAAAGGAAGTTAATTAATTAATGAGTTGATTCAAATACTGAATGACATGGATCCTTAGGGAGGTGGGTCTTTCAGTCAAAGAGGGTTATAGAGGGAGAAGAGGCAAATCCTTGGAGAATCAAGACAGACCTTGGCCATGCCAGCTACCTAACGTGTGGGGAAGATTGGCTACAATGGATGAACACATGAAGGTACACAGACAAAATGGGTGGTGTTCCATGTGGGGGGTTTGATCCAACCACAATTCAGTACATACGTTGTCATGTGTCATTCGAGCATTCCGCGGAATCTTTCTTTCACATCTGTACGTCTCTTCTTACATCATTTTTGATGGGTTTTTTTTTTTTACCAAGTATTCCACCTTTAAGAATAAAAATTCAAAATCTAGATGGGGTTCGAAAATAATTTTTAATCTAATGTATTTTCTTCACGTAAAAATCTATATCATACAACTGTATTTAGTGATTATGATTTTTTTTAAAGGTTAAATCGTAGTCATCAGCTACGATTTTAAATTTAAGTTTAAAACTGTAATTATAATTTTGAATTTTATTTTTTTTATATATAGAAAATTATATTATTTCATTTAAAATATTTTAATTTATTTTTTAAATAAATTTAATATTATGAATTTATTATATTATTTTTATTTTCTATTTATTATGAGTAATATTTTGAAAATACTATGTGAAATTAAATAATTCTTATTTTTAATTTAATATAAAAATATTTTTGTTAGTTTTATTAAAAAAGTAGGCATTATAAATTATTAACCACTTACATATTAATAAATAGAAAATAAAAAATAATATAATAAATATTAAATTTATTTTAAAAAATATATGTGAAATTTAAGTTAAGTTCAAAACTATAGTCATCATATACGATTTTAAATTAAATTTAAAATTATTTTGACAATTTTTAAAAAAGTTCAATTACAGTTTTGTGATATGAGGGTGACATGGCAAATATGCATTAGATTGAAAATTATTTTGCAACCAAATCTAGTTTATGGAATATTTTCTTAAAAGGGATTATTTTTGGTGAAAATTCTCATATTTGGAAGGCTAAAATAGAGGAGTTTAAATGGATTGGATTGCTTTTTGAACAAAAAACCAAATTTTATTCTCGATCTTTTACTAGGATGATTCACCTCCATTCTCATCATATTTTCATTACTATTCCATGTAGTGTTAAAAGGATTAGGATCTGTTTTCAGAGGTTTCCATGCACAAAACAGCATCTCAAAGAAGTAGAAATGAAATAAAAAATCTGGCTGGTATATTCATCGATTGGCTGAATTTTGAGGAATCCACTGAATGGGTGAATCAGCTTCTTTGATTTACTAAATGGGTCAGCCAAATTCTTTGATGCTGGCATGCTGTGATTTTGAATGAGCCCTTCTGCTTCATGGGCTTATTGCAGAGAAAGATGAAGATAGGAGCAAAAACCCTGAAGAAGGATCATGGGCCTGTATCTTAAGCTTACTGTTAAAAGGCTAAGGTTAAACCATGGAAGTTGCAGCCCATCTAGACTGAGACAGTACCATGTACCAGCTCAGAGCAAAGGCAGTCAGCCATCTGTGAGCTCATGAAAAACTCGGAAAAGAAAAAGATTTGTATATCAAACATGGCCATGAGACCAGATTGTTATTTGGAGATCTCAGAAAAAGCCCAGACTGTAGTGGGTACTTAGTGAATCATGCAAAAAAACTGCAGAAAAAAGTATTTCATTCACAAAATTTCGACGCAAATTGAACAAGAAATGCCCTCATACAATCCCTCAGAATTTACAAATGCCTGAAACAATTTTTTTTCTTTCAGACTCCATTAGCTATGAGCTCTAAGCTGCTTTGCAGCTGTCAGGAAAATCTGAACTGCCCACAACTTGCCATTAGCAGATAAGAACAACCATGGAGTTCTGGGATTTTGGTTTGCTTCAAGAATGACCCATCAAATCACAAATATGATTTGGTTTCCAAATTAGAAGCACGGCAGCATACTACAAAGAATACAAGACAATCTGGACTCTGAAGCAGCAAAAAAACAACACCACCAAGTGAGTAACAGTAAAATTCTCAATGATCAATTTTCCTACTTTTTGATAGCTTCAGAATTATTTTCCAACTTCTTGGACCAGAGGCTTTATCTCAGGTTGAAGGTTTCGGCCTTGAGCTCAAGAAGTTGGGCTAAAATTTCTAGAAGAAAAGGATCATGTCCTAATTTTCTTCATTGTGGTGGCATGACAAATAATGAGGGCATTCCAAAATCAAGAGATGATTCTGCAAACCTGTTACATGATTTTTTCTTGGAAGATGACTATAACAGTGTCAGTGATATAGCAGCAGAACGAAGCTTGACACCGTCATCATCCCACTTAAACTGTGGGGCAGCTGCTCCAGCAATAAAAGCCTACAGGTTGCAAATAAAAGACAGATGGGATTCACTTGAATTGATAATTATTCATCCAAATGACCAAAAAAAAAAAAAAAAAAAAACCCTGGTCTTCAAGTGGAAAAATTGGGATTCTAAATCTTGAACTGGCAGGTTCAACAAAGGCTATTCAATAGGAAATCTGTAAAGTTGATCAACTGTAAGATTGAAACTAGAGTGCTGCACGGTGAACCAATCAGGTTTACCAAAATGATTAGCCAAATACATTCAAGGGATAAATTGTCCCTCATTTTATGAGAAATTACACTCAACACCATTGACCGAGCCAGTGAACCATTTTGGAAAATCTGATCAGTTCACAATGCATTTTTCTGGAAAACTATTATCCATCATGATGCACAAAGTCCTAAGTGTGGTCTAGCTATAGTCCTTGATTGTATTCGAACACTAGAGGACATGTGAGAACAAACCTTTCCGCCGTTAACAGCAGCAACTACAGCTAGGTGCTGTTCATCTCTACCAAACTCATAGAAGTAATAAGTCCTGAAATAAATCAAGTATTTAAACAGATAACCATGACAAGCAATTGCTTCAAAAACAGGATGTATTGGAATTTCGTTAACTTTTATAGAATATAGAGAGACAAAAGGGGGAGTATGCTAAGTCATATAGTCCAAACAAGCATAGTTGGAAGCTAGATGAATTCCTAATAATGTCATTTGTGTTATTGCTGATGATTGTAGTAAAGAAGGGAAGATGCTTATAATTACTTTTGATTGTATTGAATTTCATTTCTTTTCTTGCCCTTCAATATATTACTTTTTTTTCCTCAGCCAAAAAGAAAAGAAGAGAAAGACAAAAGGAAATTACTAATCTTTCATAAAGACATAACTAGAACTTTGGAGGAATTAATTCTCAGTATGATTTAAATGGCCTTGTCTCAGCCTGAAGATAAAGTTACCTGAAACCATCATCTTCCTTTATTTTTATTGTTCGGGCAGAGTACAAAGTTGCCGCAGCTGCAATGGAAGTATGAAAATAATTGAAAATCAATGCCAAGATGGCAGAAGGAAGATAAAAAGAACTGCACTATGGGGGCATTAGGCCCATTACTCATACATAGTAGTTGATAGGGAAAAACTAAATCAGTTAGAACAGCTCTATGCCCTCTGAAGAAAGATTTTGCTATAAAGTTTTGCCTAAGAAATCCAAAAAGGTGGAAGAAAATAATGAGACAAAGTACCTGGAACAAAGATTTTTGCTGCCTCCTTCAAGGAACCTAAATCAGTAATATCTTTGGCCTGTTCATGTACGCAAAGATTATGTAAATTACTCTTCTAGTAAGAAGATTGTAAAGGGATGAACCACAATCATGAACGATATTAGATCTAAAACTATCACTGAGGATGATATTGATGATCCCATGTTGGTATTTCACTAATAATTGTGAAAATTTCTTTTATACCTTCCACAGGGCTAATGATTATGAAACAGCACAACCACCTCAAGGCTAATTGCTATAGCTTACATGGAAATTAAAAATTTTTAAGAACTGAATGTTCTCATAGCTGCTTATTGCAGAAAAACTCCCAGCTTGATCTTTATCTTGTGAGAGAATTCAAAACACTCTGGATGCTCTTATTTTCAATGAAATAGAGAAGCATGTTATCAAGAATGTCAGTTTACGAGAAGTATTAGGGAGAGAGTTAAGCAATGCTGTATCAATGTAATTGATTGCAATGACAATTGTGTTAACAAACTTCATGAGATAGGATAAAAGCAAACCTATATGGTAAGACCTTCAGCTAGGTCATGGAAATCTACTTCTTAATCTTGAAGTTAAGGACTGTATGAATCAAATTAACAAGCAGAGTATGGGACAAGATACTTCAGAATTATACTAAAGGAGGAACTAGGCAAACAGATGCTTTTATCTATACCTCTTTTGAAACTTGAAAAGGCAGAGCCATTATTCAGGAAGGTGTTACATACGGATTCCCACAGGATTCCACAAGCCGCAAGCTACTTGGTCAGAACAAGCTCAAGGATCTTGTTCTTATTTTAGATATAGAGTCATCATAGATCTCTTTTTATCATGGCAAAATAGAGTTAGAGGTCCTCTGGAACTTGAATCAAGAATGAACCCCGACATCATAGTTGAAAAGGCCAATCCACCATGGACCTCACCAAGTATCTAATCTTATGGGTAATCATTTACTTGGGAAGCCAAGCACTACTGATGCCAACGCATACTTAGAAGCATAGAATGGGAGAAGAAAATTTTGGCACAAAAAGCTTCTAAAACCCGTAGGACATCCACTTAAAACACCGATGGTTTGTCTCATCTCAGGCATACTAAACGGACAGTTAACTTTTCCTTCTATTAAACCAATATCGTCTCAATAGAATAAAGGCACACATTTTGCCCACAATCTTCATTACTATAACTTAAACCAAGGTAGTCTCAAAATTGATAAGAAAACATTGTGCCAAATTCCAAAACTTCCAATGTTTTTTAACTAGATATGCGAAACATTATTTCTAAAAGAAAAAATTTCAAGCTTGCCACTGATAGAGAGAATTAAACAAAAATGCACAAGAATACCGGTTCTGCACAAAATTAGAGAAAAAAAATTGAAATGTCACAATGTGGTATCTTCTAGCACCATTGGGCACAAACTAAGCTCGTCCTTATTTAAGAGTGGCAATATAAGGCTAATCGCTGATTGCACAACAACAAATATGGTAGAAACCCCAAATACAACCATTCAATAACAATTATTGATTTGCAGTTCGTCTAGTAAAAAGAGCTCTATGATTAATTTAACAATGAACAAAATATCATAAGCACTGTTATTGTCAAAGCACAAACCTCCAAGAAGGTGATCTTCAGCTGATTGGTAGGCCGAATTACAACGCTCAAAACTTCTGATCTGCGCCAAACAATAAGACATTCAGTGATAAAGAAAAGATGCACAACAATGAATGTCTATAAATTTGTGGAAACTTCACATATTCAGAAACTAAATAGCATAAAAAAATAAATAAGGGGTATGAAATTCAACAAAGCACAACTTGTATAGCCAAAATTCTCAAAAATTTCTTCCATTTGATTAAAATATAAACACAAAATCAAAGGAACTCGACATCTGATTGCATACCCATCCGAAGATGCAAACCTAGCTGCAAATTTCCTGGGCTTTGCCTTATCTCCATAAAGAGACAATCCAGCATTGAAATCCTAGAAACATAAAAAATTAAAACAGTCAAACAGGGACTTTTTGATATCACAATTCAGTGTTCAATACTGGAAATTTCATGCTATTGTAATCACAGAAAGTTGAATTTTCAGTTCTACCAAACAATTCTTTAGTCAATCACAGAATGTATAAGAATAACTGTGTGAAACCATTTTCACCTCAGGCTCCATAATGTCCTCAAACTCAGGTGGAACCCGGATGGAGAACCCATCACCAAAGAACTGAAACCAAGTTTTGGTGTTGGCTATGGCAGACAGTATGGATTTTGAAGATGGGGAAGTATCAGCAAAGGCTGTGGCAAATGGGTCGTGTGCTGACAAAGAAAATGCACAGAGGGAAGCAGTGTTGAGTATGAAGTCTCTCTTGGAGGAATTGCAGAGGATTCTGGGTTTTGGGGTGGTGGGGTTTGGGTTTTGGGGAGGTTTTAAGAGGCGTAGAGAGAGAGACAAGTGAAGAATGGCCATTAGAGAGAGTGGAGATTGAGTTCATGTCTGGTAGAGAAGGGAGTGGATAATGTGAGTGGGTATTCGGAGGAATGTTAGTGGTAGTCATAGTCTTTTTGCTATAGTGGGAAACAAAAACGCTGCGTTTTGAGTTTTTTGATTTTGTTTTTTAAGTAATTACAGTGACAATAATTATTTTATTTAATTGAATTTGATAGTATTTGTACTCCAAAGTGTTTTAAATAAAAATATTTTTTAAAAATATTTGTAAAAGAATCATCTACAAATATTTTTCCAAAAAAATACTATAAATGATTTTTCAAAAATTTGAAAGTGTTTTTCAAAATTTTCAAATAAAAAAAGGAAAAGTACATAAAAATAAAAAATAAATTAAAGTTACTAAATTATTTTTATGTGTTTTTTCGAATTCATTTTTAAGAAAAAACATTTTCAAATATTTGATTTATTATAAAAATATAAAAAATCAAATATAATTAAAATGAATTAAAAGTTTATGTACATATTACTTGAGCTTTATATAAAAATAAAAAAAATAAGTGAAATGAGTTTGAAGTTCTACCTAGAAATAGTTATTAACTTTAAATATATGTTTTTTTTTTTATTATTCATTTTGATTTTCTTTCATTTCAATTCTCCTTCAAAATTTTTAAAAACCATAGGGTAAGAAAAACGAATTAAAATTTTTTTTAAAAATAATTATTTTCATTGATGGTTTACCATAAAAAATACAAAAAAATAAATGAATATAATTCAGTTTTTATATTTTCTTGTATTTCTTACTCTTTTTATATCTCAACCGTTTAAGAAAGTTAATATCGAATGTAATGTAGATGGAAATTCAAGTTGATATTATAATGTAACTCAAAATTCAATAATAAAACTTATTTCAATTAGAATAAACTTCTCTTGTTATATTTTATTATTATTATTTTTTAAAATAAACTTTTTGCCTTCCCTTGTTATTAATATTATTACTTTTTATAGACAATATATAAATAATAATTTCTCTTGTTCATTCTCCTTGTATTCCTATTACTTTAAATTGTACAAGTAAAAACATGCATGCCCACTTAGAAATTTTAAGGATAACTTTTATAAGATTTATAGGAAATATTAAAAAGGAGAAAAATAAATAAAATAAAATAAAATTTGGAACTAAACATGGAATATATTATCATAAATTATAATTTTATGGAGTGGGAAGAAGGATTCCTATTGTGACGGATCATTCTTGCTTGTTCCGCACGTCAAGTACATTATTGGAAACAATCCCTTGCCCTCACACTAGTACTATATATAAAACTAGGGCTGAAGAAGAAACCCTATCAATTGCACTCATGGCTTCCCTGCTCAGGCCATGGTCGAATCTCCCTGATGAGATACTAGTGATGCTATTCAAACGCCTCCTCCACATCTGCGATCGGATTCGGTTTCGCGCCGTTTGCAAGGGTTGGCGGCTGCCGGTACGACTCATTCAAGGGCTCTTTCCCATTCCGAAACTGCCATGGACAATGGAATACATGTGGAAGAAGACAACGGATTCAAACCGTACATCGAGTATTTGCAAGCTACGTGAGCCTGATCTCCATCAAGGCAGCAGCGCATCCCGATCTTACATTGTAGAAAACGGGATGATGGAAGGGAGGAGCAACTTCGTGGATGCGGAGGCTTGTGCGTCCAGAGACGGTTGGGTGCTTTTCTCCAAAGAGGAAGGAAAAGGGAGTTTGCTCTTTTTTTCTTTAGTCCATTTACTAAAGCGGTGATATCCCTTCCTCACCTGGAGTCACCTGGGTTTGAAGTTGCCACATTCTCCTCCGCCCCTACTTTCCCTGATTGCGTTGTGTTTGTGACGCATCCACCCGAGTCGGGTAAAATCTCCATAAGCATATGCCGCCCCTGTGGGGATGATCGGACATGGAACGGCAGTATATTTCGTGTACCTGAGTTTTTCGACTCCGTGGAATCCGTGGCCTACATGGGAGGAAGTTTTTACTGTCATTTCGGATCTTTCTACCGGATGACATCTTTCAACACTGCCACTCAAAAATGGAGTATTATAAGAATTAGATCTTCTCCAACCTATGAAAACGACTTTGCTATTGATGATTGTACTTTGTTTTGCTTCAGTAATCCGAATTACTTGCTGGAAGTTGAAGGAGAGTTGTTATTGGCATATGCAGCCAAAGATCGCTATTCCCTATATCCTGGTGAGTATGATGACGAATGGTTTCTTCTGTACAAGCTGGATTGGAAGCGCAAGGCATGGCGCAATAAGGGAAGGTTGAGAGGTGGGGCGATATTTCTTGGTAAAACGTCGTTTTGGATTTCAAGTGAAGGAGAAACAGAGATCGTAGCAAATAGGGTCCACCATTACTCCCGTGGCACCCCTAAATTCTTTCTGTCGCCCTTGGATTATCCCTTTGGGCTTGTCGAAGAATATAGAGAGAAGTGCAAGATTTGCTATCATCCTTGTACGCAAGGGCTAAAAACAATCTGGATCGCACCTCCTCCACAGTTTTAGCATCTTATATGTTTAATCATATATTTCTTTTGCCTCTGAAATCATACATTTATTTCTATGAAATTTTGCATCCTCCTGTTTTAGGTAACTTCATAATATCAATAATTTAATATTTTAAAAAGCGTATTTATTTTATTTTATTTTATTTTATTTGTATGAATTTATTTTTATAATTATCTGAATTTATGTTAACTTTTAATATTTCTACTTCAAAATATCAATAATTTAATATTTTAAAAGTTTTTGTTTTTTTGACTTTATTATATTGGAAGTTACATATAAATTTATTTTTTTATATTTATCCAAATTTTCTATCATTATTGTTTCAAATAAATTATTTTAACTCAAATTTCATTATAATAACTTTAACATAAATATTATTTAATGTTTGAAAAAGATTTTTATTGGAATAATAAATTTTTTATCATTATATTTGATAAAAGCTCACAAGTTTAGTAGGTGTGTTGTTTATACATGACGTTTTGCTAATATCAATGATAAATTATTATCTTTAAATAATTTCTAAATACTTTAAAATTAATTAAAGCAGTACACATAAATTTAAAATATAATATGAATTAATAAATAATATTGATAAATAGATAAATGAAATATATTATAATATAATATAATAATATAAGATTATCTTTTATATTTTTTAAATTATTTAATTTTTTTTATAATTAAGTAATTAACTTATGTTTTATAGTTATCTTATCATATATTTGTTTTTTAATCATTTAAACATTTAGTTGTATCACGATTTTATTTAATGATTTAAATTGAAATTTATTATGATAATTCTAAATGTAGAATATCAATAATTTAATTCTTAAAAATTAATTTTTAATAAATAATATATTCATATAGTAAAAGTAATATTCCTATCATTTCCTAGCTAGGAATGATATTTTTAATATCACTTAACATTAAATTAATTTCAATTGTTAATTTTAAATATTAATTTCTAATAACTGATATCATATCTCTTTATCATTCCAAATAAAATGATACTTCGGATTTTGAATTCTCATTTTATTTATTATTAATAATTATTCGAAAAATTAAATTAACAAGTCACATGGGTGAAACCCCTAACATGGAAAGAGATAATGTTTGTTATTGTAAAGGTAATATGGAAAGAGATAATGTTTGTTATTGTAAAGGTAATTAACGAGTGAATTATTTTTTAATAATGAAATAATTTAAATTAAATTTAGGAGTTAAATATATACATATTCAATATTAAAAAAAGAGAGTAGTTTGATGATAAATTATTTGCTTTAAATAGTTTATAAATAACTTAAAATTAATTAAAATAATACATAAAATGACATAAATTAAAATATAATATTAATTAATAAATAATATTTATAAATAAATCAAATATTATCTATTATAATAATAGATAATATTGTAATATATTATAATAATACAAGATTATCTTTTACTATTCTTAAAATTATTTATATTTTTTATAATTAGGTAATTAACTTAGTTTTGGTTTTATCACTATTTCATTTAAATTCTTTAAACGGATATTTATTATGATAATTCTAGGGTGTAGAATATCAACAATTTAATTTTTAAAAATGAATTTTAATTATTAATTATAAATAAATAGCAATGGTTTGTATTATATCCCTTCATATTGTAAAATTAATTTTTAATACTTACTTCCTTTGTATTCCTATTATTCCCAAGGATTTTTTTTTATAAATATATATTTATATAATTATTTTTTAAAACAATTTAAAAAAATTGAAAATAACTAAAATATGTTCTCTAAAAAATCAAGTTTTTTTATCTTTAATAAGAGAAAACTGTTTTCTATTTTCTAGTTCTTAAATGTTTTTTCTTATTTTTTTTTTTTTTAGAGAATAAGAAATTGTTTTGAAAAATAGTTACCAAACAAACTCTAAAACTTTACAAACTGTTTATAAAAATAAAATTTTAACTTGAAAAACCTATTTCATAATTTTTTGTCATAAAAATGTAATTTTCAAATATTTTTTTGATAGTTTTATAGAGTATTTCAAAAAATAATTAGAAACATAGATAATATATCCATAACTTTTACATTATAAATAAGTATATAATTTCTAGAAATTAAGAAGAAGTTAAGTGGGTCTTTGGTAAACGTGACTTAATAACTTAATTTAAGTCATTAAGTAAATTAAGTATATTGTATAAAATAACTTAATGATATGATTTAAATTCAAAAATAATTTTAAGTAAAAATAATTAACGTATACTTAAATTTATATTTTCGTTTTACATTTTTATCCTTATTTGCTCTAATTACCTCCATTATTTCTTTTGTTGCCCCACGACCTCCATTATTACTCGACATTCTTACCCTAATTATAATTTATGAAGATAAACATATTAATTTGATGATTTAAAATAAATTTTAAGTTAATTTTATCAAACAACCTTAATACTTAAAATATAAATTAAGTAATAAGTTTTAAGTTAACAACTTAACAACTTAAACTCAACTTAAGTTATTAAATAATAAGCATTAAATACTACAAACATGAATTCGTAATGTCCTCCTAAATCATTTTTATACAAAAGCATAGGCATGTTTAAAAATGAACAAATATGACTACGAGTCTTGAGGAGGTTGAATCCATATGGTCTTTAGGCTTTTCCTACAGTAGCCATAAATCTTGGCATTCCCCGCTTCTCTTTTCTTTTCCTTCTGCCAAGTTAAATAATCATGGTCTCGAGAGTCATACTCATCGAAGCTACATAAATCCAGGGTTTGAAACTCTGGAACACCGTCGTGGTGGTAGTAGATCCTGTTTGCTATTATCTCTGTCTCTCCCCCTGCTGATACGCAGAACGAGGTCTCACCCAGAAACATCGCACGGCCCCCCAGCCTACTCACACGCACCCATTCATTCCTCGACCAATCCAACTTCAATACATACAACTGATGCCAGCACAACAAGCTTTCGAATAAATATACGAGTAACAAATCTCCCTCACATTCAAGCAAGTAACTTCGAGAAAAGTAGTTAAACAAAGAATCATCAAGATGATCCATCGCTGGACAAGTTGTCATCACAAGACTGAGTTCTTGGTCAGCAATGTTGAAGGCCGCAAGATGGAAGCTACTAAAGTGACAGTAGAAAGTTCCTTCCATGTAGCCTACAGCTTTCAGGGTGCCAAGAGGATGATCATTAGCCACTAAGTCATGGGTCTTCCATGTTTTATCCGCATGGCTGTATATGTTTATTGAAATTTCATTGCAATTGCGTTCATATGGAACAAACACAAAACAGTGGGGAGAAGTTGGAGCCAAAGAGAATGTGGCGAATTCAGACACAGGTGACTCCAAGCAAGGAAGAAATATCACCTCTTTAGTAAAAGGGTTAAAGAAGAAGAACTTTCCTTGCCAGTAGTCATCCTTGTAGAAAAGGACCCAGCCGTATCTGGAAGCACGTACCTCAGCTTTCGCGAAGTTTTTCCTCCCTCTCATTCTTCCCTTTTCTACCATATAAGAAAGTCTTCTGTTATGATGAAGCGGTTCGTAGAGCTTGCAAACACTCCAGAAAGAAATTGATTTTGGGTTCCGCCATTTGTATTCCATTGTCCATGGCAACTTATCAATGGATTTAATCTCACGATTCGGTTGTAGATGCCAATCCTTGCAAACTGCACGAAGACGGACTCGATCCGCTACATAGAGGCGTTCCATTATCGAGACTATTAAGTCTTGAGGAAGATCCGACCATGGCCTGGTTTCGATTTCATCCATACGTTCTTACGCTCTGGATTTCTCACTTTGAGGGCAGGCATCATCACCTCCCTTCAACATATTATATATAAATATAAATTCCTAATTTAGTCTATATTTTTTAAGTTTTCAAATTTGAATCTCACACGTTTTGCTTTCCTTTTTTTCACCACTTCTATTCTTTAAACCATATTTGGAATGGATAAAAACTAAGAAGGAAAATCAAATTTTATTTCAATTAATAAAATTAACAAGAATTTTTTTTTATTCTTATGAAAATTAAGTCCAATTTTTATGAAGAATTTTAGAATTTTATTTTAAAATTAAATGATGGATTTGTAGAGAGTGAGAGTGAGGACTATTCTTCTCAATTTAGTGATTATTTTGTACTTAATATATATTGATAATAATTTAATAAAAAATATGTATTTATAAAAGAATAAAAAATCTATTTATAATAAAATAATAATACTTGCATTTTAATTAATAATTAAATTAGGAGTTTTATATATCATAGGAAATCTAAAATAAATAACAATTTTTAATATTGCTCAAATTTCTAAAACTCTTTTGATTTTAAGAAGGATTACTAATTTCAAAATAAAATAAAAATGGAGGGTTAGATTTCCAAAATTGGATTTTCAATGACCATTTTAATCAAATAACCCTTAGAAATAAAATAATGTCGTTATTCTGCACAACCATGTATTTATAAATATTTGGGAGGTTGAATCTAGATTGTTTTGAGCCCTTCCTTACCATGACCATATTTTTTTTTTTTTGGCTTTCTCTAACCTTTCTCTCAAACCAGAAGTATAATAAACTCATATGTTAAAAGGTAAAGTCCAAGTTTGAGAAGTTGAATATGATATTGATGCGACTAATTTTAAAGCTAAGAAGATTGCTAAAAATATTAATTTTAACTGAAAGTAAATTAAAATAATTTTATAAATTTGAGAAACATTACAAAAGCTATTTATTGATATTTTTAATATTATTTACAAGTGTTTCATTATAATTGGAGCAATTTGTTTATCATAAATATAGGTTTATTATTATGTCAATCAATATGTGAAATAAGAAAAATTCTTTTAAAATTTTAATGTGACTTTTTTAATAATTTGATAAATTATGCATATTCAGTTATATTTATTTGCAAAAATAAAGGAGGAAACAAAATTAACAAATCCACTTTCCTTTTTCTTGCAAATTCCTTATTTTTATAAAGTAAGGTAGTTACTTTGTACCGAGTTAATCTGCTTGGATACTTCCAATATTTTGTTTCTAAACATAGAAAAACAATATTGTACTCATCCATGAAAAATTAAAACTAAAATTTCCAAACAAACACAACTTAAGATTTTTTTAAAATTATACTCATCCGTGAAAGCCCTTATCTTCATCTTCATTTTCTTCTCATGTTTGATAACTGTTTTAAAAAATAATTTTGAAAAATAGTTTTTGAGAACAAGTTTTAGAAATTGTTCTATGAATTTTTTAGAATAAAAGTCTAATTAGAAACTTTTAACCTATTTTTAAATATGTTTTAAAAATCATTTTTATATTTAATATTTTATTTGTAATTATTTTGTATGTTTGTATAATTATTTCTTAAAATAACTCTAAAAAAAAATAATAATATAAAACGACTAAAATATGTTTTCTAGAAATATTTTATTTTCTATTCTTAAAAACAAAAAACAGAAAACGGTGTTTAGTTGTCAAACAAGTTTTTTGAGTTTTTTATTTTAGAAAACATAAAACTATTTTAGAAAACAGTTTCAAACAAACCTTAATATTTTTAACATATTTTTAATATTTTTAAATATGCTTTAAAAATTATTTTTATATCTAATGTTTTATTTTTAATTATTCTACATGTGTATAATTATTTCTTAAAATAACACTTGAAAAACAAGGGAAAATAATATAAAACAACTAAAAGATGTTTTTTGAAAACATCCTATTTTTTGTTCTTAAAAATTGAAAACAAAAAACGGTATTTGATTGTCAAATGTGTTTTTTTGTGTTTTTTATTATGAAGAACGGAAATTTGTTTTAAAAAACCAGTTCTCAAACATATCCTAATATTTTTACATTTTTATATGTTATTTTTTAATAAATTATTATTTTTATATGTTTTTTCAAACTCATTTTACTTATTTCTTTTTATTATAATAAGATTAAATAATTTAAAATTTTCTAAATTTTAAATTAATTTAAAAATCTTTTCAATATAAATTAATTTTCTTTAAAAAAATATAAATCAATTTAAAAATCTTTTCAGTATTTATTTTATTTATTTAAATTAAATTTAATTATATTATATTTTATTTTACATTTTATATAGTAAAACTAAACATTAGAAAATAATTTTTTTTAACATTTTTTCTTTTCTTAGTATTTTTCAAGAATCAAACATAACCTAAATGTTTATAGAGAAATCGCTTATTTGCATTCTTACGTATGTATGATACTTTTTAATTTAAAATTTAAATTTAATGTCGAAATTAGTAATCCTTCTTAAAATCAAAAGAGTTTTAGAAATTTGAGCAATATTAAAAATTGTTATTTATTTTAGATTTCCTATGATATATAAAACTCCTAATTTAATTATTAATTAAAATGCAAGTATTATTATTTTATTATAAATAGATTTTTTATTCTTTTATAAATACATATTTTTTATTAAATTATTATCAATATATATTAAGTACAAAATAATCACTAAATTGAGAAGAATAGTCCTCACTTTCACTCTCTACAAATCCATCATTTAATTTTAAAATAAAATTCTAAAATTCTTCATAAAAATTGGACTTAATTTTCATAAGAATAAAAAAATTTTCTTGTTAATTTTATTAACTTTATTAATTGGAATAAAATTTGATTTTCCTTCTTAGTTTTTATCCATTCCAAATATGGTTTAAAGAATAGAAGTGGTGAAAAAAAGGAAAGCAAAACGTGTGAGATTCAAATTTGAAAACTTAAAAAATATAGACTAAATTAGGAATTTATATTTATATATAATATGTTGAAGGGAGAGGGTGATGATGCCTGCCCTCAAAGTGAGAAATCCAGAGCGTAAGAACGTAGAAGAAAGCCATATGGATGAAATCGAAACCAGGCCATGGTCGGATCTTCCTCAAGACTTAATAGTCTCGATAATGGAACGCCTCTATGTAGCGGATCGAGTCCGTCTTTGTGCAGTTTGCAAGGGTTGGCATCTACAACGGAATCGTGAGATTAAAGCCATTGATAAGTTGCCATGGACAATGGAATATAAATGGCGGAACCCAAAATCAATTTCTTTCTGGAGTGTTTGCAAGCTCTACGAACTGCTTCATCATAACAGAAGATTTGCGTCAATTCAGATAATTTGAGTCTCTTGTAATGCATAAATCACATCGAATATGTGTCATTAAAGAACATATTTTGGCTCCAATCATACCATTTTGAAACTGAGCTTTAATACCACTTGTCATGGATGTAAGCCTTTTCTTCATAAATTCATGTGTGACACTTAGACAACTCATGTCATTTGATGTTGCTAAGTTCACCTTATCCTAATCTTAGCTAATTATGCTAAGAAAATTGAACTTGGCTTGGAAGCTAGGAACAACAAAGGAAGCAACTAGGAAAGGTGAAATTTGTATTACATAAGAACTCTTTACAATGCTTGAAAAGCTCTCAAGTGCTTGGTGTTTCAATTAAATGAAACCATCCTCTATTTATAAGCACCCAAAGAACTTCTCGGAACCCTCAAAGGTTCGTTACTACTCTAGAACTCTTTAGAATTATTGAAACTCTCTTGATTTCTCCATGCCTCATCTTCCTTGTGTGGATACATGTGGATGTCTTTAGGCTTCTCTAGAATCCTACGTACCACTCAATTGGTAATTAAATGACTCTAGGTAATTATAAAAGTATCCTACTCCTCCATACTTTTGTATAAATACAAAATTGTACAAGGACTTATAATTAAAGGACTTACAAGTTTTATTTAGATTATTTAATTAAATGGAGCCATTTGGATTAATTGATTGAATAGAATTCATTGAGTTAGATTAAGTCATCCATGCCCATAAGATGAACCCTAGTCACTTGAGCCCAATTGAGAGAGTCCATTTAAGCCCTCTTAGGATTTGAAGTTAGACTAACTACTATCTTCCACATTGTTTGGAGAGAAACCCTAGCCAACACTCCCTCTAGAAAGAAACAAACACTTCTCAATTATTGGGTGGAAGATCGTAAGGTATTTGAGATTTCTGCTGTAAATTGAAAATGGATTTGGAAACATTCAAATCCAAATATATGTTTTTTAAGCACACCTTAGAGTAATGCTTTGAAAATTAGGTATTATGCTTACGATTTTAGTTGCATGCATCCGTTAATCTATATTCAAAGGTTATTTTCCCAGTAGTATGCAAGTGAAATTCTTAAAAAAAATCAAGGTGGAATTACACAAATATATTTTAACTCAATTTGAAGAAAATTTGAAATTCAAGAAAGATAAGTCAAGTGGGTTGGTTGATCCTACAAATTTTAGAAAAATGATTGGAATGTTTATGGAATTTGATTTCTATAAGACTGGATATTGTATATGTAGTTGAACTTGTAAATAGGTAGTCTCCACATTGGTCTCACTTGCAAGCAACAAATTGTATCCAATAATACATGAAAGATATGTAAAGTGGCAATATTTTTTTATACATACAAGATTGAGCTTATTTGATACATAAATAGTGATTAGATAAGTGATATAAAAAAACAAAAAAGTACTTTGATATTGACATTATGCCCTATTTGGTAAATATTTTTTAAAACATGAAAAAAAACAAAAAAAAAAAACACATTTAATAACTAAAAAATAAAAAACTATGTTCTATTCTTAAAAACCAAAACAACTCCTTTTTAGATAGTATTTTTTAGTTGTTTTTATTTGTTTTTTAAGAAATTTTTTAAAAAATAATTATATAAATATAAAGAATGATTAAAAAAGTAAAATACTACATATAATAATTATTTTTAAAAGGATTAATAAATAAAAAGGAGATAAAATGAAAAATAAAAATAAAAATATATAATTTTACTACTCATCCTTCTCCACTTTGTTGGGCATCAAACTTTTCTCAATCCTTATTTTTTGACCTTTTTACATATTAAAAAATAAAATAAAAACAAATACATGGAAATAACAATTGTAAAATGACGAAAATGCCCCCAAGTGTTTTGCATGGCCACTAATAGACGTTATCCACAATCAAGTATAGCCACCAATCCAAAGCAGACATATGGCAGCCACCCAAAATCCAAACCAAACGCAAAACACAAAAAAACAGTTCCAAGAAACAAAAATAAATAAGTAAAAACAGAAAAAACACTTCGTTCTATTTTTCTTTCTCTGGGTCTTCTCTCTTTCCCGTTTCTAATCACAATCTGATATCATGGAAACCATTCTCTATCCTCACTCCTCTCCTCTCTTCAGCCCCAAACCTTCCTCCTCAAAGGCCCTTTTCTCTCCTTCTATCCAACCCAAGTCTAACTCTCTCTCTTTGATCACCAAACCCATTACATCTAACCTCAAGAAACAGCCCTCTCAATCAGCAAAACCATTTCTATCACTACCAAAAAGCTGGTTTTCACATGCCCACCATGGGCTAGCAGCTCTAGCTCTATCTTTAGCTCTCAACTTTTGCCCACTCTTGCCTACTAATTCTGCATTAGCATCTGAGTTTGATGTGCTCAACGATGGTCCACCACAGGAGTCATATGTGGTGGACGATGCAGGTGTGCTTAGCAGAGTGACAAAGTCTGATTTGAAGCGGTTGTTATCAGATTTAGAGTCCAGGAAGAACTTGCGCATCAATTTCATCACTGTTCGGAAGCTCACTGTAAGTTCAGAATAATGTGATTTTGATTCTTTCTGAGGAAACCCTTTTTGGTAATCTGTGATTTGGGCAAATGGAGCTGCCTCTTGCATGAGTTATTCAAGTTCATGAAATGTCAAATCATTGTGTAATCAATGTCTTAGCATTCTGTAATTTGAACTCTTTTTGCAACACCCTTTTGATAATTTCAGCAAATGGGGGTCTTTGTGATCTAATTGTTTGGGACTTCATATGCAGAAAATGAGAAACTTGTTTTATTGTGTGCTTTGGTGCTTAGAAATATGGGGAAGTCTTGGCATATGTGAATAGAAAAATATGAAATTTAAGATTGCAATTGTGTAAGGGTTTGGATTTTAGGTATGAAAATTGTGATTTGAATTGGTTTGCAGAGTAAAGCAGATGCCTTTGAATATGCTGACCAAGTTTTGGAGAGGTGGTATCCCACAATTGAAGAAGGCAGCAATAAGGGTATTGTTGTGCTTGTCACCAGTCAAAAAGAAGGAGCAGTCACTGGTGGCCCTGCCTTTGTCCAGGCTGTTGGTGATACCATTCTTGATGCTACAGTATCAGAGAACCTTCCGGGTATAAAAACATTTCCTTTCACTTCTTAAAATTCTGGCTGTCTTGTTGTTTTATCATCAAAAGCTTGAATGGTTTTAACACTTTAAGGAATTCCAAAAGATGTAATGGTTTATTAATTCAATTTGTTGCAAGAAACCCTGATAAAAAAAGAAAAAAAAAAGAGAATTGTTTGAGCTTGAGAAAGAACATTGAATGGAACACAAGACTTTAGGTGTTGTATCGATGATGAATAGAAGAGAGAGCCTATATTATGAGAATTATAAGTGCAGAATGGAACAGATATAAGCCATATAACCCAGAGCTCATTTGGATTCTTAAACCCAATTATGAACTTACTGATAAACTCAATTGTAGCTGGATACAAACCAGAGAACTCATTCTACTTCCTATGAGATATTATGTGGTTTTACATGGCACAATGCTACTTGAACAAAGGGTTCAAAACACAATTGGGAAATAGATAGACGAAGGGCTAATTGCAAAGAGCACATTGCATGGCCTTCACTGCACATTCCAGGACATTCATCAGATGGATTTTGTTTTAAAACACTTTCAACATTGATGAGAAATTTAATTGTATGATGCAGTGGACTGATACTTAATGTACAAGATGCAGTGAATTAAGATTCCTGGTTGCTGTCTCAAAGGGTGGTTGAACGTTCAAATCACTTTTTTGCTTCTTTCTTTTCTCCTTTTTTTTTTTTTTTTTTAACTTGAAGCTTTTCTCAAATTTTTATAGAAGGAATTTTGGCATTGGTGAAGTTGCAATTTATGCTAGTAGGGAGGTCATGGCAGATTCAACAAAGTGGGCCATCTGCACCCATCTACTAAGCTCAGCTGAAGGAATATTTACTTACAGAATCCTTTCTCAGAAAATATTAATAGGACGGTCATCATGCAGATAAATGCTGTATTCCAGTTTACCAGGGACCTATTGGTCAAGCCAGATTATAGGATAGTTCTTGTGCTTCAAAATGAGAGCATCATTTCAAAATACCCTGCAGGTGGAAGCCACCTAACCATGGTTGTTGGGTAATTGTAAGAATCCTTTCCATAATTCTGTCCTTCATGATGCATTAGGTGAATATGTATGCATCCCAAGGAGTAGCTTAAGATTCACAACCTTTGCCTTTTGCAAAAGGTTGCTCACTGCTTCTATTTTCATCACAAGCTGCAATCCCTTCAATCATGGAATTGACTGAGTGTTTAGCATGTTCTTTTGGATGTTGAGGTCTATTTAGCTGTAAGTGCAACAGATGTACTTGTGGATCTTGATATCATGGTTGGAGGAATTAATGGGTTCAGGGTATGGAATACAACTATTATCATTCTTTTCCTTTTAACAGAAACAAGCTCAGCAGTTCCTTCATTTTTGTCTGATTTTCTTAACTCTTCACAGGAATGACTTTTGTTAGCCAACGCTTTTCCTAGTAAGCTCTTCCACATTAAGGCAATGATGGGTGGGGACAAGTATGCTCTTACCTCCCCTCCGTTCATAACCTTGCCAAGCCTCTTCCCACCAAAATCAAACAAACAAAAGAAACCCCATTATAAGGTGGCTAGACATATATGACGGGGATTTCTAATATATTGAGTAGACTTCAAATGACATTGGTGAAAGGTAAGCATGTAGACGGTCTCGCATTAAGGCCCCTTTATATGATCTTGAATATTCAATTCTATTTGATTTAAGTGAAGTTGAATCCATTGACACATCATATTGTTATTCAAAAGCTTCCCACACATTCTTTTTATTTCCAGCCACTTTCAACCGGTTTGAGTGAAAAAACAATATCATACATATGAAAACAAACCCAACAACCCCTACAAGAACAGATTCTCATTTTTCTTGATTTGATAATGAATAGCAGTAAATTTTCCTCAGCAATTGAATTCATGGTAATTGGAGTATTTGATTTTGGTTGACTACTGCAGTTTTAGCAACTGAAGAAAAGTACAATGAAGCAGTTTTCAGCAGTGCCAAACGGCTAGTGGCTGCCATTGATGGGCTTCCAGATCCTGGTGGCCCATCAGTTAAGGACAACAAACGAGAATCTAACTTCAAAACCAGGGAAGAGACAGAAGAGAAACGTGGGCAATTCACTTTTGTAGTTGGAGGTTTGTTAGTGATAGCTTTTGTTGTGCCCATGGCACAATATTATGCTTATGTCTCCAGGAAGTAAGTAGCATCTATATTCTTAGATATGTGTTAAAATTAGGTTCTCTGGAAACTTGTATATCTTGTAATTGTACAAATGATCATGTTGTACAAATGATTGATGAGAAACTTGAACTCATGATAAGAGCATATTTTTGGGTGAATTGTAAAATTTTTACAAATATTTTGCTGCCTTCTAGTCCAACAGATGATGCATTCATTTCATTGAAACTAGATGTACTCCTACTCATTGGTAGCTTTATGATTTCACTTAGGAGAGTGCACTAAGATTGCATTTAGGAGAGTGTTTTTACTGATTTTGAAGATGAAGTGCAAGAAATGAATTATGGGATATACAAAATGCTGCAGGCTTTTCATTTCTGACAACAAAATTGTATATTTTATACCGTACTGCTATGAGATAAAGGGGCTTGTGGGCAGAGTCTAATGTGAGGGAATAACTACATCTCCATAGCTTGTGCTGAGTCTGCTGGCTATAAATTCATGTTTGTATCATGTAAACCCTTAGGCAAGATCAAGTCGAAGAAACTAAAACAAAGAATTAACCACTCTTTCAGCATTTCTAGCTTTTATTCACCACCCATACTTCTTGTGATTATATCTATATATATTAGTGGACACATAAACAGGTGAGGAAGAAGAGAACAGAATGATATCAAGCATTTCGGATATTCAGGGCTTACGCTTGAGAAGGGAAGGCATTATCTCGTTTTAGAAAGGCGGATCAGAATATTTTCCAGTGAGTATTTGTGATGAAACATACTGGTTTGAAGCCTCTGTGTAATGGATTCCATCCCAGTTCACGTGCTCAGTACTGTCACTGCACCCTTTGTCTGTGACTGAGGTCCCTTCCACAACTCTGCCTTTTCCACAGTTGACTTGATGGTTATACTTTAATGGTGCACCTCCATATCCACAAGAAGCCATTAGGGGTTGTTTAAATCCTGGAAGTTAAATACATAAGCTGTTATCCTGATATACATTGTGGACCATATCCAAAAGTTGGTAGCTTAACATGGTATTAGAGCTAGAGGTCTTGGATTCAGGGAACTAACCATAGTGGGAATAATTTGCAATGAGGTTGGATTTAATTGTGAAGATGTCAACATATATGACTTCTGCATCCGAAAATTGAGCCTGAAGTTTTCTACAGAGAGCTTGAAGCTGCAGATTGAAAAGCATAGAGGCTTGGTTATGGGAGCTGACACATCCTTGCTTATCAAGCTTAGATGGATGAAGTTCCAAATCGGGCGATATTCTGAGGCAAGCATCCAAGAGGACCCATGTTATGTATCCAAAAATTTCTTTCTCCTTGCTCGTATAGTTCCTGAAAGAGAAGAAAAAAAACAGAATATAGAAGGGGACTGTCATAAGGGTCACTCAGTCTAGAGAACAAATCATGGTTTACTGATGGAAACTTGGCCTAACCTTGAGTCCCAATTCAAACTCTACTAAAATTATTGGAACTGAAGCAAGAATCTGATCCAGTGATTTGGAATAGAAGGCATAGGCGAGATCATTCTGGCCTATATCAAACATGTAAAGTCCCTTCTGAAAATAATCTTCTCGGGGAACACACTTCTCACACTCTTTGTCTGCAACAAAGTGAGGCCACAGCATGATATTTGTGAGGTTCTTGTTGAAAACTGTTTCATGTTCTCCTTAGCCAAGTTCAAAGAAATTCTATAAACGAGCATGCAGCTGCAGCTTAAAACTTTTACATAGAGTCCATACCTTGAGCCAGCAATTCAAGAACCCGGTTTTTGAATTGCAGAAACTGAGCCACCTGAACTCGAAATGAAAATGGGATGACCAAAGATGCATGTGGAAGTATAGTGGACCCTGCAGCAGCAAAATTGCATCCTTCGGGGAAATTCGGCATGCCAACTGAATCCAAATATGGAGATAGAAATGGAAGGCCCGTTGCATCCACTGTCACACAATGGAAGAAGACACACTTAAGATTCAAAAAACCCTGTGAAGTTCTGTCTAGGTGACCAAATGGTACATAAAGGATTGAGGACCAACTTCAATGTTGTGGAAAAACAGAGAAACAGGGAGATATACAGTGAGAGAACGTGGATGAGATGGATATAGCAGAACATAGCTGTTTCAAACCAAAAAAACTGTCAGTAATTTAAAAGTCTTCCAAAATGATGTGTAGTTTACTGAGAAAGTCTATGATCAAACGGCCATCACAGAACCGCCCAGATAGTTTTTGAAAGTAAGTCTGCCCATTAGGTGGATCAAGACGGTCACCCATTCCTGCAACAAGCCCGCCTGTGTCAGAATTCGAATCACCAAAATTGAAAACAGCAGGAAAATCAAAGTCTATGGAATTGGAAAGTGGTGAAAAGGCTGAAATCAGGATGAGAATTTCGAGGATGAAGGTCTTGGTGGCCATGGCTATTAAGTTGTATATTAACTATAAACTAGGCACAGGCTTTTATAATTCACTGTCAGAGAAAGATTGGTGGCTTTTATCCATAACTGTAACTTGCTTTGAGATGTGGAAAGCTGAAAGAAGTCTGTTTTTACGCAGTGAAGAATGCGTCCTTATATATTCAAGTTAGCATGCCTCTGTTCTTCTAGAATAATGTGATATTGGTTTGTTTGACACCCTTTTGAGGATTGAAACAAATCAATTTGTTTTGCTGCAAAAATTGTTGTTGGAGTTCATGAAAGTACAAGCATTGGATATGCTATTTTTTGTGTACCTATACCATTTTAGTATCCTGTAATTTGAACTCATTCTGCAACACCCTTTTCATGATTTGAACAGATGGAGTTGTCTGATACCTAATCTGCAAGTGAATCATATACAAACAATGAGAACATTGGTTTGGTTTATGATGTCGTTCATAGTTTGCAGTAGAGTTTTGGCATATAGGATGTGACTTGAAAGAGCAAGTGAATGGGGTTAAAAGTTTTAGGTAAGAAATTTTTTATAATTTTTGGTCTGCATAGAACAGCTGGTGCTTTTGAGATATGAAATCTGTGATGACATTTGTAGGTAATTTCCAAAACTTTTACTAAGGTTATGCTGCCTGTTAGGGTAAAAAATATATTGATTCATTTGGTTGATGGTTTTCTCATCTAGATCAAACAGGGATCAGCAGTTATACCATCTGTAATGGGATTTGTTTGGGTCAAATTACCCACTACATATATAGTATCAGAAACCTTTTCCCCGAGTCATGCACCAGATCACATTATCTAAACCCCGTTTCCACTTTTGAAACAGTAATAAGAGCACACTGCCTCTAGTAATACCAGAGAATCATTACACATTCACTAGTACAAGCCCCAAGTAAGTTGTTAGGCAATGTATTAAAATAAAGAACCAAGTGCTATATAAGCATTTGTAGCTTTCATTGAAACTGAGCACTGCTTGTCAGATTTGTATTTTGTTCAATTTCTTGAAAATATCAGTGTACAATAATAGATTAGGAAGCAAAGAATGAAACAATAGGAATAAGGGCATTGGACATTTAGAACTTGAGGGGGAGAAGGAAAGGCATCTTGTCTGAAAAGGGGGGATCAGAATATTTCCCAGTGAGTATTTGTGATGAGACATACTGGTTTGCAGCCTCTGAGTAATGAATTCCATCCCAGTTCACATACTCAGTACTATCACTGCACCCTTTGGCTGTGATTTCAGTCCCATTCACAACTTTTGTCTTCCCACAGGGGACCCGACTGTCATAGTTCAATGGTAGACCTCCATATCCACAGCAAGCCATCAGGGGGTGCTCAAAGCCTGCCAATAACCATTCAAACAAAATATAAATTTTTTACTTCAATCTGATTGGATTGAAGAAGAACCCTGCAGAATAAAAGGAGCATGATCATAATGGTGAGGAACAAACCATATCGAGAATAATTTGCAATGAGGTTGTATTTTATTGTATAGATGTCAACATGTATGACTTTTGCATCCGGGTGCTGGCCCTGGAACTTCTTGCAGAGAGCTTGAAGCTGCAGATTGAAGAGTCTAGCAGCTTGGTTGTGCCCACTTACACAACCTAATTCATCGAGCTTTGAGGGATCAGTTCCAAACTTGGCAATATTCTGAGTCAAGCATCCAAGAGGACCCGTGTTGTGTATCCAAAAATTTCTTGCTCCTTGGTCATATAATTCCTGGAAATGAAAGAAAAAGAAGAGAGAGTCGTAATGTTTACTCAACCCAAGAAAGGGGGCCTTGAAAACTTGAAGTTTGCTAAATGGGAACTTTCCTAACCTGAATCCCGGTTTCGAATTCTACCAGAATTGTTGGAATTGAAGCAAGAATTTGATCCAATGATTTGGAGTAGAAGGCACCAGCAAGATCATTCTGGCCTATATCAAACATGTAAAGTCCCTTCTGAAAGGAATCCTCCTGAGGAATGTACTTTTGAAACTTTCTGCCTGCAAGAAATTTAGAATCACAGCTTAGCATGGCGGTATCTGTTGAAGCCAATCAACTCTGATAAATTCATAGCTTCAAAGTTCACCTTTCTCCAGCAATTGGAGAACCCGAATTTTGAATCTCATAAACTGAGCCACCTGAATCCCAAATGAAAATGGGCTTA
Source organism: Vitis riparia (assembly GCF_004353265.1). NCBI lineage: Eukaryota > Viridiplantae > Streptophyta > Magnoliopsida > Vitales > Vitaceae > Vitis > Vitis riparia. The sequence continues at coordinate 25,961,074 of NC_048444.1, forward strand.
CAGCATTGGCAGATGCTGGAAGTACAGTGGACCCTGCAGCTGCAAAATTGCACCCTTTTCGGAAAGTCGGCGCCCCAATTGAATCCAGGTATGGATTAAGAAATGGAAGGTCCATTGCATCCACTGTCACATAAAGAAGAAATAGTAAAACTTCTACCTCAGATTAAAAGACAACTTAAAAACAGGGGAAACAGAGGAATATAGAAGAATAAAACAGGGGACCAGTCTCAATGTAACATACTGAGGAAATCTATGATGAGGCGGCCATCACAGAACCGCCCAGCTGGTCTTTTGAAGAAAATCTGCCCATTAGGCGGATCAAGGCGATCACCAATTCCGGCAACAAGGCCCCCGGTGTCCGAATTCGAGTCACCGAAGTTGAAAACAGCAGGAAAATTGAACTGTATGGAATGTGCAAGAGGTGAAAAGATGAAGATGAAAGCGAGAATTTGCAGGATGGAGGATTTGGAGGCCATGGCTGTAGTGGCAGAGGAGCTTGCAGCTTTCACTTGTAATTTTAACTACCAAACAAACCACCCACAAGCCTTTTATAAATTAAAATGACACAAAAATAAATAAAATAAAATAAAATAAAATAAAAAAAGTTTGGTGGGTCTTATTTATGGGAGAATGTTTGCTTTGAGATATGGAAACTCAGGGAGAGGAGTCCTTTTTGTTGAATGAAAGAAATGGGTGTCCTTTGTATTCATGAAAATGTCCAAGATACCCATTTGAGTCAACCAATAAATGTTATGATGCTTATTTTATAAATAATCTTATCATCTTATCAATCTTTTGACAATAAAATATTTTAAAAAAAAATTGTAAAGGGGAAACATTGTTTTCCTAACCCTAATGTAAAAGAAAACAAAATATAAATATGAAAAATATCTAAAACATCTATATTTTGAAAATAAATCATGAAAATATTTGTTAAAATGGTAATATTATGGTCTTAATCCTAATCATGATAAATATGATCTTTAGTCTTATTTGGTTCATTAGATATACTATGAAATAAGATAAAATATAAGAATTGTACATGGAATATGATATTCCGTTGACAATGAGATAAAATATGTTATAATATATACTTATTGTGTGACATTTTCAATTATAGAAGTAGAATATATTATTCAATTATATATTAAATATAATAATCTTCAATTGAAATATAAAACATACTTATCTTATGAATCCTAAATTTATTTTTTACAACCATTTCTTCATTTTTTTTCTTTAATCACAAATATTATTAATAAAAAAATTTAAAAATACATCCATTAAATACTAAATTGTAGAACAATTTTCAAATAATATTAAATATAAAAAAATTTTCATACTTCTTTTTAATAGCAAATAATGGGGATATAATATAATTTTTATTTTAAATAAACATTACTCATCATGAATATGGTATATGATATCTCTAAATATAATATTCAAAAATATTATTTCATGTTAGAAATAAAATCTTAGATATCTCATCTAACCATCAAAGATAACTTTGAAATTTTGTTGGTGCTAAAATGTTAATGAGAAAGGATGTAATAACCAAATAGAGATAAAGTGAAAATTTATAAATTTCTAACAAGTTTTATATTTTAAAATAAATAAAAGAATTTAAGACTTCTTTTTATTCATTATTTTATAAAATTTAAGAAATGGAGGAATTATTCAAATTTCTCTTTATATTCTATCTGCCTATATAACATTTGTGGAAAAAAATAGTCAATTATTAATAAAATGTGGATATCTTTTTTCAAAGTCAATATCTCTAATAATTGAATTTATTTTAAGAGGTTATGAAACTAAATGAAATAAATTATGCGTATTACATGTGTGCTACCTTCGATATTATTTTAAAATTGAATCTTAAATATTTATTTACATATAATACTCCAAAAACCTCTAATTTATATTAAAAAAGTCACCATCAAATTAGACTTTTAGTATAGCTTATCTATCAAAAGAATTGAACCTCGCCCTTCTAGAACATAAGTTTATTATGATTTTTTTTTTTTTTTCTTTTCCTTTTCAAGTGTCCTTCAAATTTAAATGCTATTCATGTGCACGTAATCCCACACGCTACACTATAAGTGAAAAGGGATTTGAGATTTGTACTAAAAACAAGGTCATCGTTTCAAACAAGTAAGATGTAATGAAATCTAAAAGGACAGAAAAGCGGTGGTGTGAAAGAAATGTTTGGAGGGGGAGTTTAGAAATTATGAGAAGCTTGAGGAGCATTGAAAGCAAAGGGAGGGACCATTTCTGAGCTCCAATTTGGAAGCAATGGGTTGATTTTCCCTTTCACGAGTGGCAAGGTTGCGAAGCGTTGCAGGCTGTACTCCAAAATATTGGTAAATCCCAATAATGGGCCTTGTACTTTTGGAATATGACTATTGCATCCTGATTGTGCCACCGGGATGACATCTTCCTCCCCCCATTGTCTTCAAATCTTCCAACTTCACCACCTCCCCCAATCTCACACATTTTTCTTCCTCAAATTCCTTCAAACCATGACCCAATTCAACTTAGGAGTCAGACAACTTCAAACATCTTGCTTGTGATCTTCTTCAACTCTAACAAATTCATATCGCTACTAAAAGTAGTCATTCAAATTCATCCTATAACATCTGGTTGGACCTTGCTATACCATCGATATGACATGGCAAAATGAAATCAATCAGATCTGATCATATATACATTTTAAGTCTCATTATTTTATATCTTAATTTCATATATTTGTATTTTCATCCAACAACTTCAATTTAATCATATATTTTTAACAATCTAACTCACACATATGATCAGTACTAATTTGAGACCCAAATTTTTGAGCCTATGAATTACGTATATGTGCATTGGAACGGTAGCTGATTCCATGCTGGCGCAGGATCCTAGAAATTTGGTATAAGATAGCTGTCTTGCAATTTTAAGAGATTCCATTCCTGTCACGGGAATGTATTGGTTAAATAATTTGACAAGTCACGGGATCTGCAGGTGCATTAGTCCAAAACTGTCGCAAATGCCACTCAAAATCTCACACCTTCCAGAAAATGACAAACGAAACATGATACAATCGAAGCAGTACTGACAGAGAAAATTGATGTAAAATCTGTAAGTCCAAAGTTCAATTAGCCTACTCTATCCAGTCCTTGATAGAAACTCAGACACCATATTTATCCTGAGATTGGGAACATTGGACATGGTAATTTGCTAGTTGCCTCTGGAAGTTGGTAAGAAATGGTTGTCATGGAGGTTTATATAGAATTCAAGTGTTGCTAGGTTGACTACGCCTTTCATTGCTCCTAACAAACTGATCTGATGAAAACAGTGGAACGAAAAATTGAATGGAGGCGAATTATGCAGAAATGTCGAACTATGCATTGTCATTATCGGTCAAGCCATATCAGGAATTGTAAAAATTTGCTTCCTTATCTATAAGGATAAGTGGTGCTCAATGATTTCATTGGTTGTCGGATAAAATGGTATATGGTCCAAGTGAAGATCAATCAAGTGGCAATTTGGATGCATCTACCTATCCACATGCATATTAGGCATTTCATCTCTTCGGGTTTCTCCACCTTTTCATATTATGCAAAAGAGTGTAAAAATAACAGATGGCAATAGTTATTCAAATTGATTAAGCAGAAATTTTCAAGTATGGAAATGCAGTTCGTGTTTTGTATGGTGTACTAATTTTTGTTTTCAGCATCTTGACATGAGAGAGTGAAACAGCCCAGGAAAGGAGAAAGCTGAGAGTGCCTGAAAAACCTTATGCAGAAAACTAGTATTTCCTCCAGCCTTCTTGTTGAGTGTGTCAACCCTTTCAGCAGCAGCCAGTCTGAACTTGAGAGCCTTATTCTCTATCTTAAGCTGTGAAATGTAAAATCCCAAATCAAATTGAAACAAACACAGTAGTTAAAGCTTAGGTTTCTCTCCTTAAAAGTTCTGAGCAACTTCCAGGAAGAAAGAGCTCTAATTGGATTTGAGCCAAACTTATGTAAAAGTTTCAAAAAAGGAGCAAAAAGTGCTCATTTTGGGGTTTGATATATGTACTTAAAAGATGACCATTAGAGTAGGCCGGATATTGATATCAATTGCATCTAATATTTTTCTCTTACCTCCTCAACTATCAATGTCAGCTCTTCCAGAGCTTCTTGCAATGAGGATATTGTTTGTAATGCAACATCTTCAAGAGTTAACTCCAAGTCTTCAACTGAATTTGGATAAGTGAAAATCCCCTCAAGTATGAACAACTCCTCCAGTAAATTTACATCTTCAATATCCAGTTTCTCTGTCAACTATATTAATGGAAGCTGTGTATTAGAGACTGACAAACAGAAGTTTGAGTAAATGCTGATGTAACGTAATTTTAATCTCATCAAAGACTGGTATATAAAAGTCTGGATAAATAATTTTTCTATGTAATTCTAACCTTGTTTAGAATTCTCTCACATGACCCATCTTTAGATGGTGATTGAGTTCCATGCTTCTTTGTATACTTATCATCGTTGTGACTGACGCGTGGTGATGCCTTTATATGTTTCGCCCTGCCCCAATAGACACTGAATCAAACCCTTTGTTTTGTTCTTGTGAGAGTAGGTGATTACAGCTAAAAAGGATCCAGGAAAGGTTTAGCCACAAAGGAAAGCACACCAAACATTTTGAGAAATAGATAATTTCCCCCAACTGTTTTGTTAGCAAGTCCTAGTTGTAAACACAAATCATTATGATGATCTTCTCACATCAATGACCAAAAGGCTTAAAAAACAAGCATATCGTAACTTTGTTAGCCTAACAAAATGCCACCAAAACAGTATTTCAATTGTTACTCTTTTATTATATACAGATTTGTTATAGGTTGTTTGGATTTTGAATCAGAAGGTAAGTCAGTAAAAGTGATGCTTCTTTGGGAGAAAGGGACCTAGAAGAAAAAGGTCTACAGGATGGAACAATTTAGATTATTTCTTTATTCTCACTTAGGTGAATCAATTCCATGAAGAGTTCACTATGCTTTCTCTTAATTCAAATTTTCCTCCACATTTTTTGTCCATTAGTTATCATTTTATTTCCCTATATCAATATAGGAATAATAAGCCCTCAAATGAATGTGGATTAAGATACCTTGCACCAAAGCGGAGGGTGGACAGGCTTTCTGAAGCATTAGAAGGGCTCGGTGAACAACAACACAGTAATGCAGTTCGCGAATTCCCTCCCTGTAAAATGAGAAATACTTGGTTTTCTATAAAAATTGATAATCAGGACAGTGGGTTGGGACCAGAGGAGGGAACACCTACAAGAGCATCTTGTAGAATCCGTGTAAGCTTAGAATCACGATATGGGATGTGATTTGCTCTGCCCTGTGGACTACAAGTCAAAGCATTTATCACATTCCCAAGTGCAGAAAGGGATTTGTTGATAGTCTTGGCTTCATCAAGAAGTTTCCCCTCAGCTCCAGTTTTCTCTACTTTCTCTGACCCCGCCAAGTCCACAAGAATTAACTTTCCAGTTCTTATCCTGTCACAGTCCCAAAATGTTCTAAGTTTCTTGGTACATATTTCCAAAACTAAATTGGGAGGAAAGAGAACCTCTTATCTTTAGGAAATTCCTGCAAGACTGTAAAGATGTAAACACAATGACTTCTACTGCTTGCCATGTTCATTTCTATCCAGGTTAAAGCGCAAAACAGAAGTTAGCAACTTGCTTGCCCAAAAATGGATGAAAAGAGATTGAAAAAGAAAAACAAGGATACGGGTCTCTCCAACTGCTCTGTTGGCTATTCCTCTCTGCATTCTCAGGGTCTGTATTAGAAGGTGACCTAAATCTATATAACTGAAATGATTTATGACTTAGTTCTTAATCTTACAGATAGGCTGTGTAATGCTTCTGTACTGTCCAATATAGAGACCTGGAAAATGAGAAAGTTAAAACACTCTTACAACTGAAAAAGAATATAATAACACTGGTTTTACGAAAAACTCATTATCCAAGTCAAGGATGAACATTCAACTTCATGCAACCAAATAAAATTCAAATATCAGCAACCATCATCTTGAGTTGCAATGTAGTGGCTTAGTTGGAGTTGGTTTCAAATCATAAGACTCAACTGACCAGCATGCTGAATGTATTATTGCAAATGAAAAAAAAAAAAAAAAAGAGGAATATGGCATTGAAATTATTCCTTTAATTTTGGATCATCAAAATTGGCTGCAAAAGATAAGGCTTACTTCTGTTACTCCAGACAATAATATCCCATGCACTTTACTCTCCTTGATCTGTATATTGTCTTTCAACAAATCAAAAAGGTCCCTGAGAAGTAGGAACAACTATTACAATTAAAAAATTGTGCATTAAGCATAAGCTATCCAGAATTTCAAGAATTTTGATTTCTGTATCATTGAGTTAGGAATAGCCAACCAGTAACCTGGAAGAGAATCACATATTTGAGGGTAAATACTGTGACACAAACCTTACTTTCTCCATGTAGATCTCTACCTATAAGTCAGAAGACGTTTAAAAGTTAGATTTTGTGTTTGATAATGACATTGCATGCCTTGCAGCTAGATCACAGAGCAAACAAAAGATATAATATGTCCTTATACCATGGACAACTTAATTGTGTACTTGGTTGCTTCATCAGAAGATTTAATGCACTGAAAAAGTCCATCAACCACTCTGGGAAGTAAGCCTTTCTTCTGCTGATCACATTCCAGGATGCTCGGTCCCTGATGCAAAGGAAAAAATTGAGAGTAATATCTATCATTGTAGAATATCTTTACGATGTTATTACTTTACCTCCATGCTATATGTCTTCCCTGCTCCTGTCTGTGACCAAAGGCAAAAATAGGCATCAATTTAACACAAAATTTAAACATTCTATTGAAGAAACTAGGACCAAATCATGTGCACTTAGTAGTTTCATTACTGATTACCAAAACAATAACTGGGAAGGGGGTGGTGGAGTTTGTTAATAACACTGAAAGTCTAACACTTACCCTTTATGCCACAATTTCCATAAATTAACTATATCTTACCTGTCCATAAGTGATGATTGTCCCATTAATTGCATTAACAGCATCTGTTTTTAAGATAGACCCAGAAAAAAAAATTACAACCAAATAATGAGATGAAGATTATGCTTAAGCTGCTTCGGAATTGCATTAGAACATCAAGCAAAGTAGTTAAACTTATCCTATGTTTAACTGGTTAGAAAACATAAGAAAGGAAACTTGATAAAAATTACAAAGTTTTAAATTTTCGGCATTATGAGAAAACTAGAACTCCCAGTGTCTTAATTGAGTTGACTTCTCATTTTAGGAGAAAAATACAAAATAATAGAACACATAACATTTTACAATTTCCTTTTTCTCATCTTAGCAAACCAACATAAAAATTTATACACACAATCAGGCAAAACTGCTAAAGGTAAAACTGATGGGTTCAGATTGATACCTCGAACAATAGGCAGGGCTAGAAATTCATAGACATCAACTTGCTCAGATCCCTGATAAAAAACCCTATCAAAGCTAAAGGTGAAATCCTCTTCCTTCTCATCCTGCCATACATCAATTCAATTATTATAATGATTTTTTCATGAATACACAAACAGAAACAGATGAGTAGTGAATTTTAGTGAAAGATAACCTTGAAAATGAAAGTTTCTGAATCTAGGCTTTGGACAGAAACGCTATCACCGTGATCTCTTCTCTCTTTTGAACTTAAAGGTCTAAAGCGAGCGCAGACTGTTATGTGCGACATATTTTTATGGTGCCAAAAACCTTAATCTTCCAAGAATTAGTGTTGAACTGTCATGAAATTCAGCACAGAAAAAAGAAAGTATGACATAGTGGACCTGAAAATTTTAGAACTAGCGCTCTGTTTTGTCATTGAGGCAAAATGAAGCGAAAAAACAAAAGAGAATAAAATTCCGTTTAACTTGAATAGTAGTGAGTGAGGCTTATATATTGTTATATTATTGTGTTAAGTTGAGATTAAACATTTCTTTTCCTTCAGTTTTCTCGGCAACCAAACAGGGGGAGAGGGAGATGAACTGGAACACTGATTTGTACATCGAAACACAAATGCTTTGTCACCGAGAAAACCGAAGGAAGATAAAAAAAAAAAAAAAAAAAAATCTAGTTCTTAAAATTTTCTGTTTGGATCCGAGAAAAAAAACTACGAACCTTCCAAAATCGGAACCATATAACAAAAAAATGTAAGTACAAATATAACCTTCTCTAGTTTCCTACAATTTTCTCAGCAACCAAACAGAAAATGGATTTTCGTGACCTTACATTAGGGTGAAGAGTAAATTTCACTGTTTTGGCGGGAATGGGTTGATTGGAATAGAAGTGTGTGGATTATAATTTATAGGAATTTCCCTAATTTATATATAGGTTCAATTTGGTTGATTTTACCACGTCAGCGTTAAAAAATAGTCTACTCAATTGCCAACAAGATTAGATTGAGTTCACGGATAATTAATTGCACCCTTTTTCCTAACGAGGGTATAAATCATATTAAATGATTTATATAATCAAATAATTTTTTATAGTAGAGGATTTATTTTGAATCATAAAATTAATATATTTATCCTTATAAATTATAATTAAGGTAGATTAGATTGAGTCATAACGAAGGTTGTGAAATAGTAAATTCAATATAGATTTAAAAATAAATTAATTATTTTTATTTATTATTTAAATTTTTTTTTTCTTTTTTTAAATTCGTATTATTAAATTATTTTACCAAACGTGTTTAATTTATTTAATAATTTAAATTAAGTTATTAAGTCACTTTAAATCATTAAATAAATTAAGTATGTTTAATAAAATAATTTAATTGTATGAATTAAAGTAAAAAAATAACTTTAAGTAATAAATAAAAATAATTAACTTATTCTGAAATTTATATTTTTATTTTATTTTTTTATTTTTATTTGTCTTAATTAACTTCACGATTTTTATTTATTTATTTTTCACGACTTCTATTGTTACTCGAGCTCACTTACTTTAATTATAATTTACGAGGATAAATATGTTAATTTGATAATTTAAAACAAATTTTAAATTAATTTTATCAAATAATTTTAATATTTAAAATAAAAATTAAATAATAAATTTGAAGTAAAATCGAAGAAAGATATCTCTATTGGATTCTAACTTGATACTTAAAACTATAATTAATAACTACGGTTTTGATTTTTTTTTATAAAATGGTTTGAGTCATAACCGCCAACGATTTTAAGTTTTACAAACTACGGTTTTTTGATGTGGATATTTCGTGATTGAGACATATTAGGTCGAGTATTATTTTGGAATTAGGTTTAGTTGGTGGAATTTTTTTTATATTAAAAAATGAGTTATTATTACTATTTTTTATTGTCTAAACTCAGTTTTTATAGGGTGGAATACGTACGGTCCACCGCAATACTATGGAGCAACACACGTGTCAAAGCTCGATTGCATTTGGACACAACAAGTCAAAGAGCGAAGATCTTTGACCTTCGGAATTCATCACAAACCCTGAACCACGCAGACGGCAGAAGCAGCCATGGCGGAGCAAGGCGTCGATCCCATGGCTCCTCCGTTTCTCCACTTGCTTTCAGCGTTTCTCGCCATGGAACCCACCCATTGCCTCGTCTCGTTAGCCCGGTACTCCCCCGGCGCATCTTAGCAGGGCCCGCGCGTTCTAGCAGTTCTGCAGTTTCTTTCTCCTTCTTCATATTTGTATTGGAATGTAATGGATGTGTTGTGTTTGTGTGCAAAACGCAGTGTTTGTGGTGGAGGTTTGATTACTGAAGGAGTTCAGCGTTTCATTTGGGACAATTGTATCAGCAAAGTGAGTATTTATCTCTTCGTATCTGTTTAGATGCCGAGAAAAATGGAGGATAAGAAAAGAAAATGATATTTTGAATCAGGTGTTCTGTGTTATTCTGATTTCCGGAAAATGAAAAACTCAGCTGAAGTCAGCGAGCTAGTTGCAGTAGGCTAGGTGGAGTTAGTGATCTGGTTTCTTAGGGATGATGAAGAAGTTAAGTTTTTCTTCGCCACCAAAAGGATTTTTAGCCCCCGTTCTGTTGCTGGGAAAGTGGAGGAATAATATCGAAAGTTATATTTTGAATCTTTAAGGTATATATTTTTCGTCCTCCAGAACATCAAAGACATGGCTCTGCTAAGCCTAATAATTGCAGTAGACTGAGTCAAGTAGAGGCTTTATCTTTCTTAGCTTAGATGAAAAAAAAATGGTGAACAACCTATACTCAAAAATTTAACTTCTGTTATTTTCTAGAGTGTCTGTTTAACCAGAGAGATGTTCATCTGCTGTTTGGCTGCTGAGTGTAGAGACACAGAGAAGAAGAAGAAGAGAGAAATAAATGGGTATCTCTTTTTTTCATTCAACGAGTAAAGCTGGGCTTCCCCTGTTTTTATACAGAGAAGGGGACTGAACAGTACATGGCCTTTTCAAATTTAAAACAAACTTTCAAAACAACCTGCATGCGTGTCACATTCTTCCTTGTTAGTAATGCATTACCACACCATTTACATATTACCAGCTTCAATAAAACTAGGGAAACGATCAGAGAATAAATCTTTGAATACATTGTTTATAGCCAGATGGTTCTGTTCCCAATCAAGTTAAGGTTTTATTTATATATGTAAATTAATAAATTTATCGTACCCTGTTAAGCTTAATTCAGCAATGCAGGTTGAAAAAAGCCATGTGCCTTACTCGAAGAATTTTCTAAAGAAGCTTATAAATGAAATTGAATCAGCTCATGGTGATATATTGGATGAATTATACGAACAATATGCCTCTTACATGATTTTGTTGAAGGTAAAATGTTCTATCTCTGGCTGGGCTGGTTATTGTTTGTTTCTCTCTCAGTTGGTATGAAACTTCTAAATCTTAGCTTGTCACATTTTAGGATGACAGGTTGGTGAAAGAAAACTCAAGGGTCTTGAAATGCATTTCATTTCTTTTTCCTCCAGGTATGAACTCTTAGTTGTGAGATGTTTACTTCTGGAATTTCTAGAATCTCTCTGCACTAGCTCATGTTTAATTGATGTTATTGTACTTTTGTAGGCTGCTTTGGAATCCCAAGTTGTCCAAAATCAATGCAACTGGCAGTTCCCCTGCACTGTTCAGTCAACATGCTTGAAGGAGATACTGGGTATGCTTTCTTGCAGTTACATATTGTCCTGCAATTAACAAAAGCAAATGGATGGTGTTGATTGCGCCATTCATTAAGAGCATTTGATCTGAATTAACCATCGGCAGTCCTTATTGGAAAAAATGCAGTCAACCTTACCACATAGTCTTAACTATTTTCTTCCATGAGGGCACCTCTTGTTATACGCAATAATTTAGTAGAGCTTTAACAAGGTTACCTGGAGTCCATAAGAGTTATTGGTTGAGGCTGTGAGAAAAAAAATGATAACCTATTGTTTAACTTTGGACGAATCTACATTTTGCAGACAGAATGGAAGAGCAAAAGTGTATTTGTTTTGCTGAGATCCTGAGCTTGATTGTTGAGTTGGGTTACAACAGGATTAGTGGCAAATCTGTGTAATAAACTAGCAGTTACTTAATCTTTGTCAAACTGAGTAGCCAGGCTTGCAAGCAGAGAAAATTCAGTCAGTCCACTTTGGAACAAGCTAAAGAAAATTTTAGGAAGTGTGTTGACTAGTTCCTTATGTAAACTAAAATAGATTGGAATTTAATTGAGGCATTATTTTTAACATGGATGATGATGTGTTTTTCTGTTAATGGACCTTAAAGGGAATTTCGAGTTGGCTGGGAATGGAAATAATAATTATTGAGCTTTTCCTCGTCATCCAAAACAAGTTAAATTGCTTAGTATTGTGTGCTACTAATTAAATGGAGAAAGTGTTGGAGGAATTGTCATTTCTATTTAATTTTTAGACCCCTGGTGGTGGTGCATGACCGAATGGAAGCATGCTATAGAATAAGTGTAGCTGAGATGAAGGTGTTGTGGTTGGGAAGGTTAGAAAAGTCAAGATTAAAAGTTTTGAAGTTCAAGAAAAAGTAGTGGCAGCCACTAAGGTGAGAAGTACGGGGCTGTTGATTTAGAAGGTTTGGTGATATATATTAAAAAAAAAAAGGTAATGCTGGTGAAAATTTGTGATTTATTTGAAGGTCTAAGAGAGGAAACTGAAGCCCTTGGAGGACATGGTTAAAATTAAAAAGAAGAGATAATGCATTTGTGATAACAGAAGATTTGGCAATCACCATGACGAAATGTTGGCCTATGATTTATGTGGCTTATCCCAATTGATTGTGATGTGACCAGCTGATTGATTGAGTTTAATTATCCTACTTAACCTCCACAGGTGATGGAATATTTACTTGGGTTCTATAATCTTTATATTGGGGGTGTTTTTATCAATTTTATATATGAGGAACATTGGCATTTTCTACGAGTATAATAACTATTCCATTGATTTTTATTGACTAACATTAAACGTTATGCAGGTGTTCCATCTGGCCCTCAAGTCTTTTCTTGTCAGAGTTCATTCTTTCTCATCCAGAAATATTTTCTAATAAATCATGTTTTGAGGTAAGATATATGTACTAGGAATTTGTTTCTTGTGATGCAACACTGGTTCAATTCAAACCATTTAGGAATAAGCTAAGAATTAATCCAAAGGGATTTTCTTTGGGGGGAAGGGGCCTTTGAGCAGAAACCTTATTTAGTAAGATGGTCTATTGTTTGCTCAAATAAAAGAAAGGGAGGTCTAGGGGTTAGGAATATGTTGTTGCACAACAAGGCCCTCATGTAAATGGAGTTATTGTTTTTGCATAGAAGAGGGAGGCTTTTTGGAAGCAAGTCATTAGCGGTAAGTACAAGGAAGAAGAAGGAGGGTGACGTTCCCATGAAGTAAGAGAAAGGTATGAGGTAGGGTTGTGGAAAACCATAAGGAAAGATTAGGATATTTTGAGTGGCAACATGGCCTTTGCCATGGGTAATGGGAAGAGGGTGAGATTTTGGAAGGATAAGTGGTGTGGTGGTGATCTATTGAGCACTTCTTTTCCATCCTTATATGCCATTACTTCATCCAAGGAGGCTTGGTACCCTTCAGTTGATGGGGGTGTTTGGGCTCCCTGCTTTTTTAGGCAGCTTAATGATTGGGAGGTGGTTCTTGTGGAGTGCTTTTTCCAAAGACTACAAGGGAGGAGGGTGTCTAGGGATGATAAGGTGTTTGGACAAAGTCAAAGGATTGAACAATTTTTGTTAAATCCCACTACAAGGCTTTGGAGTCGGAAAGACAAGGCTCTTTTCTAGCTGGTGTAATTTGGAATTCATGGGTGTTGTTGAGGGTGGGATTCTTTGCTTGGGAGGCTACTTGGAATAAGGCCTTAACCTTGGATCATATGTAGAGGAGTGGGTAGTCTTTTGTTGGCAGATGCTTCCTTTATCTCTAAGAGGAAGAATCCGTCGACCACATCCTCATGCAATGCGATAGGGCAAGGGATTTATGGTACTTATTATTTTTTCTGTTTGGGGTGTCGTTGGTGCTTCCTTTCTCAGTCAGAGTGACATTGTTAGGATGACACAATTCTTTTTTGAGTAAAAAGAGAAATAAGGTGTAACGGATTGCTTTTTTATGCCTTTTCTAGACAATGTGGAAGGAAAGAAATAGTAGGGCGTTTGAAAATGAGGAGCATTTGGTCTAAAGGCTTAAACTTTCTTTCCTTTATAATCTTTGGGTGTGGGCTAAGGTGTATATAGTCCATTGTTGATTTTGTGGATTGGTTGGACTCTGATTGAGGGAGGGTTGTTTTTTGTTGTTCCCCTTATTTTTTGTGGTGCTTTAAGGCATCTTTTATATACTTCCTGTGTACTTTGGGACACTTTTTTGGCGTTTTTCTTATTAATATATTTCTTTTATATCCTTAAAAAAAAAAAAAAAAAAAGCCAAAGCCTATTACCACAGAAAAGTTCAAGCATTGCTTGAACTTGATTAATGTCTCCAGTTTCTAGATGGGAGATACCCCAACCTATTGTCCTAGGTGGAGTTATAAGCTATGTTTCTTGTCTCCTAAGGGGAGAGTGAATATTCACCAAGGTGGAGATTGTTGTAGTATGTGGCTCATATTTGAGCGAAAAGACATATGGAGAAAAAAGAGCAAATGTTGGAGTGAAGCTTCACTCCGGCATTTGCCATTTAAGCTTGTACTTCTTTTGTTGTGGGGCGAACGATAGGTTGGGGGGGTTTAGGGGTATTTTTGGAATTTCATTCCTAAGGGTTAGTATAAATACCCTTTTTTATGTAACCCTAATTTTAACATAGTGAAAATCCTCTTTCCTTGTTCCCGTGGACGTAGGCAATTAGCTGAACCACGTTAAATCTCCGTGTTCTTCTTTCTCGTTTTTCTATTTTTCGCTATTAATTGTTGCATGGATTCCAACATGGATTACTTAGCATTACAAATGCTCTTGAAATTTGCAAATAATAATCATTTATATAGCTTTTGGTTTAAAACATGCCAAGAAACTTACTCAATTTTGGCTGCTCAATACTAACCTTATAGGTTGGGCATGTGTTTTATATTTTGTAATACACTGCTCCAGTGTATTTTTTATTTTTTATTTTTTTTAAATCATATTGCGGCAACCTTATATATTTATGTATTTATGTGCACATTGTAATCCCAAATTTTGATTGGTTAAAAAACAGGTTGGTTCTGGTGTTGGTTTGGTTGGCATTTGTCTGGCCCATGTGAAAGCCTCCAAGGTACTTTATTCAAAATTTACGCTTATTGTTAGAAGGAAAGCCAAAGTCTTCTCCTTCTACAGCAGCATTGCTATATGAGAAATATCTAAAAGAATCTTGTTCCCTTCCCTCTTTTCTAACATATTTCTTTCCCTTGTCCATGCATCATTACTATGAGCTCTCACAAGTATTAAGGTGTTTTCTTGCATGTTCTATAATTGGAGAAATTGGAGAGAAATTATGCTAATTCATAGGAGTTGATCTGAATGCATTTCACATCTCATCAATTATAACCATTCCATGATGGACTTCCTGTTTTGGTTGGGTGCAAGGTGGTAGGATATTATAATCAACCCGATATCCTGAGCTTTTAACTGTAAATAATAGTTTTTTCAAATGAAGTGCCATAATATTTTGGTTGACTCAATTATGTAGTTAAATTGGATTTTGGGGTGATGATCCTGTTCTAGATGTCCAATCAGGTGTTTAACTGCCTTTACTGAATTTGCAGAGGTGCATGGAAATGTAGGATAGTTTTAGGCGTCATAGCTGAAACTTTCTTGAAGTAACAAGTTCAAGAATGCAAGACATTGAATAACTCAAAACAGATTCCATATTGAGGTAAATTACTCATGAAGCTAGCAGTTGGATTCTGTATTACATTGTAAACATTTATTTAGTAAACTCAACTTAGGATACAAAAATGCTTCTTGATGTCAATGTAGAAAGAATTTAATAAAGAATATGCATTGAACATGTTTTCTAAGAACCCAACCCATGCACCCAATATCTATAAGTGAAAATGTTAATCATAATAATGGACTACACCTAGAGGGGGGTGAATAGGTGTTATAGAACAATTTAAAAATTCTCCCAACAAAGATTACCTAACCTTAGACTTTCTCAATGTCAAGAAACTTCTCTTCCAACAACTATTCAACAAAGCAAAACATCCACAAGCAAGAATGTATGCACTAACACTCTCCCAACAATTTATAAATGTAATACACATGCAAATGCTTCAACAATCCTCAAAAATAAATCAAAAAAACAATTATCTCCTCAACTCATATCAATTTACTCCATGATATCATTAACCAAAATGAGCAAAAAAATTATTAAGGATATTCCATGGATCATCACACTTATATCACCTCATATTTCTTCCATTCAACATATATGCCCAAGTAATCAATGATATCAAAAACAGAAATTAAATCAAAGTGTAGTGAGAGAAAGAGACAATTAACACCGGATTTTAAAGTGGAAACCTCCGAAGAGATAAAAAACCACGGGCCTACCACCGATTGAAAAACTCCACTATGAAGAATAAAAACCAAGTACAAGGTTTTACCTAGCTTAAGCCAACCAATCCTTCCCGGACCACTTGACTAGTACCTTTACTTTCAGCTTCTCACCTTCATCTTCCGGAGCACACTTGGAGTCCGCACCAAGCTCAATCACGGCCTCTTCTTGAATCCACACAAGAAGAAAATGGGTTTTTGCACAAACCCATATAGAATGAGAGATTGAGATATGAATGAAGGAATGAATCAACCCATTTATTGCTCAAGAAAATCCATTAAAAATTAGTTTGGAAAACATTAAGAGAAATGGATTTTCTTTGCAATCAAAAGCCCCAAATTAGGAAAACAATATGAGAAAATGAAGAACACATGGGGTGACTGCTCTCTCCACGTTTTCTACAATCACTCTCCAGAAAAATGAGAGAAGATTGCTTTTTAAAGTGTAAAAAGAAGCCCTTAATCTAATGGTTGAGATTTGATAAAAAAAAAAAAAAAATTAGTTGGATCGATCCACCCCTGCACCTGGATCGATCCAGAAACAGGGGAATAAAAGTCTTGCACCAAAAACCATTTCTCCCAACTTTCTAACACATAAAGATTAAAAACCGGGTTGATTCACATTCAATCACCGCACACTCGGCTACATACCTTGGCCTCTTAGTAAAATCTTAGTCTTCAAAGTCAAGTAGTCCGAAGAGGAATTGGAAAGCCGAGTTAGGGGACACTTAGGAATTTTGTCCGGAATTGCCAACCTAGCTAAACACTAATAATAAGGAATATATATATATTTATATATATTCTACTGAGAACATGATGGGAACATAATGGTCATTTGAATGTCCAAAAAAATGATGTATTTGATGTTGAACATTCACAAACATGTTGTGTTTGATGCAGGTGATATTAAGTGAAGGTGACCTGTCAAGTTTAGCAAATATGAAGCTTAACTTGGAGTTGAACCAGTTGAACAACAGAATGGATGATCCGGGGACAACTAATCAAGATCCAAATTTGGTGAGTTTCAGTCATAGGAATATTAATGTTCTTGCAATGTATTTTTTGTCTATTAAAATACAAGGTTCTCACAATGTGCTTTAGCTGAAATGCAAAATGCTTTTTGTTCCAATCTTGAGTTCAATTTGTTTTCAAAATGTTCTACTTAATTTCCCTGCACAAGATGAATTAATTGGGTCTCCAAAATCTTAGGATCATGATTATTAATTGGATGATTCATGTTTGAAAGAACTGTTCAAGGAAACAAGTAGCCCTTCTCTCGCTATGAATTGATCACCAGATTACCCTACTTGTTCCATCTACTAATCTATATTGTTGATCTGTGTGGCATGTCTCGCATTTTGTCTGAAATGCTCCATCTTTGAAAGGGCATAGAGTATTTATCAATCCAGCGGACTAGCCCCATTTGAACTATTCTGACTTGAGCAAGTAGAAGAGCATTTGTAAAAACATGTTAGTTTGGAATTTTGAACAAGAATGGTGGGTTTTGACTTTTGAGTTTTCTGGTTGTGAAATGATCAATATGGTCGCTTATTAATTCCAGCTGTTTTATTGATTGACTTGCAAACTATGATGCTTAACTAGCATGATCTCAGGGTGAAAATGATGCCTCTGATATAGCTAAGGCTTCTACCCTTTGTGCACTCATAGTAGTTGAATCCATTCGTGGAAGTTCAGACCCAATGCCTCAAATATAAGGTTCAAATTTTGATTTTAATTTTATGGTTTCCTCATTCACCTGATCCTTGCAATTTGTTGGAAGTTTATGAAGCGCAGTATCATGTTATGGGATTATGAAAAGACCCTTCGGCAGTTGAGGCTGACTTGAACTTTGAAACACAGGTAAAATGCATTTTTCTGCCATGGGAATCTGCAGAGGAAAGTGAGCTCCAAAATTTCATGCCTGACATCATGTAAGTATAACATTCAAAACCGATGTTGAATGCGTGTAGTTGTCCTAGTAACCCTGTTTAAGTTCATTCCATACTTTAAGTTGGCTTCTGAACACATTAGGAACGCTTCTGACTTTTCAGTTTCCTGCTGACACTGGTTCGGTTCTTCTCTTACACCAAAAACCCAAGTTTGTTAGATAACTGAAAATTTTGAAATCAACAGTGGGGAAGAGTTTGACATTTTGTTATTCGAATTTGTAACACAGGTTACAGTGTCAGTTTCATTTTTCAGCTTATTCTCATTTTCCTTCTCTTTCTACAGATTGGGTGCAGATGTAATCTACAATCCACTTTGCTTCCCACATCTTATCCGAGTTCTGGCTACTCTTTTGAACCAAACCAGATCCTCGTCTCCTCTCCAGCAAGATAATTGTGTGGAATTTTCACCAGATAGCAGATGTATTATGGATGCTAGAGCTGAAGGTGCTGATATCCACAACCATGATCATGGTAGTAGATCTACTACCAATGCGGATGGTGGTGGTAAAAATTCAGTCCCTGTGGCATACATTGCTTCCGTGATTCGCAACATTGAAACATTCAATTACTTCCTTGCATTGGCAGAGGAGGCGAACCTGGATGTCAAGGACCTGACTGAACAATGTAAGCCATTTGATTTACTTCCTTATATGCAGTCATATGACAGATCAAGTATAAGGTTGTTTACTCTCTCATACTTGCGCAAATAGCTTCTGCATTGGCCTCTCTATTTCATTTTGATGGAGCTTCATGGATGTGTAATTGGGATAGTATATCTCTTTTATTTTCAAGAAAGCCATTCCTTTGTGAAAGATTATTGTATAGATTGTTATTTCTCTTGGAAGTTAGAACTACTACGAGAAAAGAATTTAGGACAAATTCAGTGAAACATTAAAGTGGTGTTTGGATATGCTTTTTGTTTTTGATTTTTAAAAATAGTAGGAACTCCTATATAAAATATAGGAATTGTTATAAAGAAAAATGTTTTTTGATCCTGTCAAGATTTTAGTATTTTTTTAAAATAGTTTTTAATCAATTATTTTAGCAAAATATATACAATGTCTTGTGAGTGAATGACTTTAAAGCAAAAGTATGCAAATTGTTTCTAATTAATTTATGTTAAGGTAATTGTATACATCCATTATTCAATGTAGATTTTGACAGGGATCAAAGAACTCCATGTACCTTTATCTTTGGAGGCTCGATAAGAGACTTATTTTTGTACCGACTCATTTTTGAACCAACTCATTGGACTCTATGTATTAACGAGTGAGAATTGTTGAGGCATTTGTGCAAATAGGTATAATTCATGTAATTGAAGAAACTATAAAAAATGAAATAAATATTTTTATTAGAATCATCCTGTTGATACAAAATAATTAATAAATTTTTAAATAATTCTTTTATAAATCACATTTGTTAAAAAATTTGCTTGATAATTTTCTTTGTAGATATTTTCCATTTTTAAAACTATTGAAGTTTCAAATTGATTATTTTATAAAATATTGTAATTTGGTTATTTACAATTTTGGTCTACCCATGCGTTTAATTTAGTAAATTTTTAATTATTTTAATTTTTTCCATATTTATTACTATTAGGTGATTTTAGCAAATATGAAAATAAAAAAATAAACCTTCCAAAATATGAAATATATTTCTTATTTAATTCATTTCTTTTTATTTTCTAATCTAAATACCGGACTCCACCCTTTGGTAATATACAGTGTCCGACAGCTAGTGCTGACTCACTGCTCATATGATAAATTATTCTAATAATTGAATTTAATATTAAAATTTATTTGTCTGCTTGTCTATTCTGGACCAATCAACAGGCTTGGCTTTCAAGATTATCCCTTATGAATCCTATGCCAACTCTTGCCTATCGCCACTTCGTTTACGCAACCTCCTTCAAGAGAGCTGACTGTATCATAGAAATTCGACCTTAGTAATCTATTTTCGTATAACCGCTGACAACTGTTTTCTAGCACCAGATATAATTTTCCAATCCTTTTTTAGAAAAATGATGTAATTTTTTTGTATTTTTGTCAATAATGTTGAAGCCGCGGTGTTTGGGGAATCCGACTGTCATCTTCTTAAAATAAACGTGGAGATTGGAGCCATCGGCGCTGTAGTTTTTTTGAAACCAATGGCGCACTCTACAAGTGTAGATTTCTACTTTCAGTAGCAGTTTCACTGTGTTTATTCATAGCTTCCATTCTTGAAAGTCAAAGCCCAATTTCGGAGTTTTCAGTCATGGGGGACCCGGGAAATCAAGAGATTGAAGTGATCCATTCATGGTCTGCTCCCAGATCTATCAGTACCGGCCTCATGTATTCGTTTGCTCAGGTTTGTGCTTCTTTAATTGATCGATTGTTTGGTTGCTGAGAAAAAGAAAATGAGGGAAAAGAGCAAGAAAATGGATGGAAGTCTTGAAGTTTGTGTTGGTTTCTGGTTCCCGCTTGATCAAGAACTCACTCTCACTAAGCCGGATGGTTGATGGTTGTGATAGTCAGAGTCGAGTCGAGTGCAATACTACTGAGAAGAAAATTGAATTCATTTCTCCTACCGGCGGGGGTTGGTAGTGGGTTTTTTCAAGGGATTTCCTGGAAATGGCAGTTTTCAAGGATGGTGTAAAATTCGGATTGTTTGGTTCATTGGAAAATCAGTTTATTGTTCTTTTGGTGTTCTACTTTTTATTACCAGTCATGTGCTATTGGACACCTTTGACATTTTGGATGGGGGATTGTTCTAAAAGTTAGATTCATGTTTATCATAAGAAAAACATGTACGATTAAAATCAAATCAAACAAATGAGAAACTAGGGCTATGAAAAATGGGAATGGTTGAGGGACTATTAAGATTGAATAGTAATAATGTTGAATCAGAGTTAACCTGATTTTCCAGTGTGTGGGTTATAATTGGTTCCCAAAAATTAGATCTATCTTGGGCTTGGCTCCTGTCTGGAAAATTCAGGTCCAGTAAGTAAAGGATTTATACTGAAATTGTAATAATAGTAACTCAAAAAATAGATTGAAACCCACTCATATGTCCTGTTGAATATGTCAATTGGAAAAAGCATCAGCAAGTGTTCTAACTTGTAACCATCATTTGCATTCTATTTTGTGAAATTATTTAGTTGGATTGTTAGTAGAGAGATGCTTTTTGAATGCTTTTGCTGCTCCTTGTACTTGTTAATTGAAAATAACTAAGCAACATTTCCTTAGACTTGAAGCCATTATTCATGCATGTTTCTGAGTTACCTCTAAAATTAATTCCTCCTCGTTAATATTATGTCCTTTTGGTTGTGCTTTGTGTTTTCCTCAGAGGGATGATTTTGAAGTGCTTGATGAACCCCTCTATGCAAATTTTCTTCGGGTAACAGGTGTTGAAAGGCCCTACCGTGAGGAGCTTCTGTCCAAGATGGTATGTTAGATTGTTACACAAAATTATCATGTTAAATGAAGCTTGTATGCATTTTTCTTGAAGCAAATTCTGCATTCTTTTTTCCTGTTCTGTTTTTGAATTGTGTGAAGAAAATGGAAATTGTGACATGATATAGATTTGGTCTTCTTTTTGGAATGGATTACTCTCTTTGTTTACATTGCAAAGTAACTTGGGTCTAAACTGCTAAATCCCAATAGGTTCGTTATATGTCTTGGGATTGGCTTTCCTATATACAGGACTGTGAATGGGTCAGATCGTGATCCAAATTTGATCCAATTTCTACCTCATTAAGGTTGATATCCATTAGATACATTGATGATTTAAAGTGGATACTCCATCTTATATCAAGAGCCAGAAGCCTTCTGCTCCTTGGTAAATTTACTATTACAAGAGCACGAAGTTTTGTTGATTCAAAAGTGAAAACAAGACTTGTGAAGGGTTTGGAGAGGAGTTTGCTCCATTCTATTTGTATAGTCCAGTGTGGTTTGCATATGTTAAATTAGCATGATCTGCACAAAAAATATCTTATCTTTTTTTTTTTATTTTGGTCATCATAACCTAATACGTCCATGATTTTGAAATTTGACAGTTGATTATTATGAAACTATTGTATTCTTTTCCCACTTTTACAATGCAACCTTTTCTTTTTATGCACTATTGCATCTTTCCTTATGCTTGACATTGAAATTTAATTGCTTGAACTGGAATAGGAATCTGATGGAAATAAAGTTGTAAAAGAGATCATTTTTGGTCCAGGAGGAAAGAAGTATCGGTTCTGCAAGGTAATCAACAAGTTTTACCATTACATTCAAGCATGAAAAAGTTTAGCAAGCTATATTAACTAAATGTAGGCTGATTTTTTTCTCTGATGAAGTCTTTTTACATTATTACTGTTATTTTTTTTTTTGTAAATCAAAATATTACATTATCATTATGTTTTTGTTTCTACTTGAATCTATGGAATAAAGTGTGCAAAAAAAGTCAACAAAACAACCAGACGTTCCTAGAACTTAAGACCTTATAGTCAAACAGAAAATGAAGCAAGAATGACTCCATACAAGCACTCTTTTTCACATCAAGCTATATTAACTAAATGTGGGATGATTTTTTTTTCCCTGATGAAGTCTTTTTACATTATTATTGGTTGGAAAAAACAATTTATTATTTAATAAAAAAATAGTACACACACACACACACACACACACACACACACATATATATATATATATATTTATTTATTTATTATAGTGTCTAAGAGTCTAACACCCATTTACAGCTGTCATAATCACTAATTTATAGCCATCCTAGTCAATAGTTGACTGTTATAGTTATCCTAATTTGTACATTGATTGACTAATTCTAATTGCTAATATTAACAACTAATATGCGCAAAATATAGGTCCTTTAGAGCTGATCAGGCCTTAAGATCAGGGGATTCTCTTGATTTCCTACACTCCCCCTCAAGCTGGTTTGAAGATGTGGTTCATTCTTAGCTTGCATGTCACTGAGTTGAAGCTTGGATTAGACACTCCTTTAGTGAATTTATTAGCTAGCTGCAGTTTTGATGAAACAAAAGGAGTGCAAATGAAACCATTATCAATCTTTTTTTTGATGAAGTGTCTATCCACTTCAACATGTTTAGTGCGGTCATGTTGAATCGGTTTATGTATAATGCTTATGGCTGCCTTGTCGTTGCAATATAGCCTCATAGGTTCTTCAACATCTACTTGTGATTCCTTTGATAGAGTTCACATGAGTTCACAAATACCAAGGGCCATAACTCGGTATTCAGCCTTAACACTTGATCCAATAACTACCGGTTGTTTTTTTTCTCCTCCAAGTCACCAAGATGCTTCCTACAAAGGTGCCACACCCTAAAGTAGATCTCTTGTCATTGTAGATCCAACATAATCAACGTCAGTGTAAGCCTCTACTTGCATGTGACTATTTTTAGAGAATAACAATCCTAGAGAATAGCAATCCTATGCCTTTAGAGAATAACAATCCTATGCCTTTAGAGAATAACAATCCTATGCCTGGAGTAGCCTTTAAATATTTCAATATCCTCACTATAGCTTCCAAGTGATCTTCCATGGAAACATGCATGAATTGACTTGTGACATCAACAATATATGCAATGTTTAGCCTTGTATGAGATATGTGTATCAACTTGCCAACAAGCCTTCGATATCTTCTTTTATCAACCGGCGCTTTGTCTAAGTTTATCCCTAACTTATTATTATGATCTATAGGTGTATTCGAAGGCTTACGCTCTAACATTCCGATTTCTTCTAGAAATCAAGAATGTATTTTTCTTCAAGACACATATAATCCTCTTTTGATTGTGCAACTTCAGTGCCAAGGAAATATTTGAGACTGTCCAAATCTTTAATTTCGAATTCCTTAGCTAATTTACCTTTCAAATTCTATATCTCCTTAAAATCATCACCAGTGACTATAATATCATCCACATAGACAATAAGAATAGTCACTATTTTCCTTGGTGATCATTTGATGAACAAAGTGTGGTTCCTTGGCTTTTTTGGTATTTGAACCCCATAAGGGATTTGGCAAATCTTTCAAACCAAGCCCTCAGGGACTGTTCCAAACTGCATAAAGACTTTTGAAACTTACACATCTTCTCATTCTTAAACTACCCCTCAAATCTAAGAGGTACATCCATGAAGACGTCTTTTTCCAAGTTCCCATGAAAAACATCTTTTATCCAAATTGTAGAAGTGACCAATCACAATTTGCAGGAAAAGATAGTAGGATTTTGATGGAGTTCATCTTTGCAACAGGTGCAAAGGTCTCTTGGTAGTTGATCCCGTAAGTTTGAGTGTACCTCCTAGTGATTCATGCCTAATTGGTGTCTCAGCTGGTTCGTGTCCAGCTGGTGCTCCTTGATGGCGAGAGTAATCAACAATATTTATGACCTATAACACCATGAACTAGGGTAGCAAATACAAAGCTACTATAGCATAGTGGCTCTAGGATCGTTCCACTGGGAAGGATACTCAAGTTGAAAATGATACCAATTCAAAGTGAATTGGTGCTGTTTCATTTCAAGATTAGCTTAAGAAATAAAACACAAACTTTGGTTGAAAAAGATTTAAGCTTAGGTTAACAAGACGACAAGTGATGAAAATTTACTTAAGAAGAAAAGCATTCCTTGGAGATTCAGGTTTACAGGGGAGGTTCCTCATGCAATAGCATAGCTCCGGTCAGTTGGTTCATTTCCTCACATTAGAGAATTAACTTAAAGTCAATTCTCTAACAGGTGCTGCACAAATGCATCTCTCAATTGGATTTCAACTTTAATTCTCTCACTGATGCAACTTGCAATGGTTTGAGCCTCTCACTTAGCCTTTACCATTCAAGGTGATCTTTAACCTTGGATTACCCGTCAAAAGCTCGCAAGAGGTAACTAATGGATGTCTCCTAAGAGTCCAAAAGCTTACCAAGTGTTGGCTATTCTAGAAAATCCTACCTTCAAGTCACCTACCAGAGGCTCGCAAGGGGTACACTAGTGCATCTCCATGGTTAGAGATTACTTGCCTTACCAAGTGTTGGCCCAGGTGACTCCAAGGTGTTTTAAGTTAACTAAAAACATTAGAAACCATTCATGGGACACACTTACTCTTCATTCTTAGCTGAAACCACAAAGCCTCTGATTTTTGCACTTGGAACCTTTCCCGGCAACCTTAACTCCAAGGAACTAAAAGGTTTAGCTACTCATTCTCTGGGGAAAGCTCCTCAGAGAGTGCATAACTTCGTAAAATAAGAAAAAAACACAATCAAAGTGAGAAGGTAAAGCAGAGCTCAAGCTCAAGCTCTGTGTATTTCTTCCTTTGAAACTTTTACAACAGGTTCATCACCCCCACACCCTCAGAACAGGCTCCTCGGGCTCTCTTTTTTTAACCAAAATTACATAATCAACTATTACATTCATATTTTTGCCAAATTCCTAACTTAAAAACTAAGGAATCCTATCATTGGTGACTTACAAGGAGAATTTGGGCATTTAGGCAACAAAAAATCTAATGAAAAATATCTCCAAGTGTCGGTTACAAATATCGGGAAGCACTAAAGACCACTTCGCAGGTGAAAAGTGAGGTCTGCGAAATTTCGCAGGTGCACAAGAAGGGCTGCGAAATTTCTTCATAGCAACTAGCTGATTCAACACCTTTGCAAAGTGGACTTCCATCTTGTGGTGTTTGGCTTCCATCGCGGCGTAAAGCTTCAGGGGAAAACCATAGCACTGTACAAAAGTGTTGCGAAATATCTCGCAACAAAAGGCTGATTCCGCAGCACTTTTCTGAAACCTTCCTTCAGCTTGGAGCAGTTGTCTTCCAAAGGCTGTAACTTCCTCATTTCAGCTCCAAATTGCACACGGTTTGAA
The DNA here is from genome assembly GCF_004353265.1 of Vitis riparia. Lineage (NCBI taxonomy): Eukaryota > Viridiplantae > Streptophyta > Magnoliopsida > Vitales > Vitaceae > Vitis > Vitis riparia. The sequence goes on from NC_048444.1 coordinate 25,986,917, forward strand.
GCATTGGATTGTTGACTTCCTAAGCTTTCAAATGACATATAACATGCATAAATTGGACATCAGGAAGTGCTCCAAAAGTGGCTGCAGTGACTGTCATCAAGAATGCTCCATGGCTGATTTCTCTTTGCTTTCCCTTTGCATTCCAGACTCGTTTATGGCAAAAGTGCTTCAAGGCTTTGATTCTTCATTCCTCTAAGCTTCCCATTGCTTGCCAAGGATTCCATATAACTCTCCTCAATCTCCTAATGCTTTGGTGATCAAAATACTAACAAAAACACCAAAACTTACACATTTTGATTAGAATTGATTGAAAGGGGCCTTAACATGCTAATTGGGTTAAAAGGCACTAACTACTACTCAAAAGTGTTTAAAAGGATTAATTATAAGTTATCAAATAGCACTTTTTGAGTAGTAATCACCTAGCGACCAATCTTGGTTTATATCCCTTTATAGAGCCATCAACTTTGTACTTGATACTTACATCCAAGTGGATGCTTTCCTTTAGAAAGATCAACTATATCCCATCTTTCATTCTTGTATAGGGCCTTCATTTCTTCATCTATTGCCTCTTTCCACTTGGGGTCAACAAGTGCTTCTTGTATATTTTTTGGGGCTGAACTTGAATTCAAGTTTGTAGTAAAGGCCTTGTAGCTGTTGTTCATCCAGTGATAAGACAAGAAATTCAATGATGAATGTTTATTACAATTCGTAACACTTTTTTTGATTGCTAAAAGAATGTCCGCATTGGTATCAACCACTTGGACAACATTGGGAGGATTCAAAATTGTAGAATTAGGCGGATTAGGGGACATACCTTCTTTTAGGGTCGATGATTGATCGTGCTCAAAGAGGATTTTGACCTTGTTCCAGCCCAAATTTTGGAGGTCTTCTTGAGTAAACAAGCAACTTTGAATTTTGAGACTTCCCTTGATTTTATGGCTCGGAATTTTTAGGCTCCCCTTGCATTCTGGTTCTCTCACCCACCCGAATAGGCATCAACAAAGGTAGGGACTAGTTTTGGTACTGATCTTCCACTTCCAATTTCTCTTCCTGAAGATTAGTTTTTTGATAATAAAGCTAGTCCTCAAAGAAGTTAACATCCACTATAACAAATTTCTTTCGAGAAGGAGGATGGTAGCATTTATAACCCTTTTGAGTAGGAGAGTAGTCTAAGAAGATACATTTAGTAGCTCTACGGTCAAGTTTAGATTTGTCTTTACCTGGGATATAAACAAAAATATTGCATCCAAACACTTTTGAAGAGAGAGTCCCAAGCCATGGTATATGGGAAAAATAATTTTTCAAGCTTTCAATGGGAGTTTTGAAGTTAAGGGCTTTTGAAGGCATATCGTTTATTAAACAAGCTGTTGTAAGGATAGTGTCTCCCTAAAAAGTCATTGACACATTTCTTGCAAACATAAGTACCTAAGCTACTTCAAGGAGATGTCTACTCTTTCGTTCAACCATCCCATTTTGTTAAGGGGTATCCACACATGTAGATTGGTGGAAAAGTCCATTTTAAGTGAAGTGTACTTAGACTTTCATTGGAGTACTCAATTCCATTATCATATCAAATCACTTGTACTTGGACACCAAATTGTGTTTGTATCATTTTGTAAAAGTTTGCAAGATGAGAATAGTTTCAGATTTTCCCTTTAGTAGATACACTCGAGTAGTCCTACTGCAATCATCGATAAAACTAATAAATCACCTGTCTCCAAAAAGACAAGTTATCCATGAGGTTCCCTACACATCTGTATGTATAATAGACAAAGGAACTTCACTTCTTTTATACTCAAAGGATAGGGATCCCGATGGTCTTTTGCCATTTGCCAATTCACACACTTCACACTTGAACTTAGAGCTATCTAGGTTGATACAAAGTTTAGGACACAACTGTTGTAAGCAAAAGTTGGATGCCTTAATCTCTCATGCATTAGCCAATAGCTTTCAAAAAATCCTTTAGCTCCCTTTATTTGATAAGCCTGAACTTTTCCTCTTTCCTTGGTGTCTAGGTACTATAGGCCATTTCCCTCCTTAGCATTGCCAATCACTTCCTTGAGGTGAGGTCCTGGAAAACACAATAATTTGGGAAAAAAGTTGTTAAATAGTTGTAAGTTTTTTTAAGTTTGTAAAAGGTTACAAGACGTTTTTGGGACATGCAGTGCAGAAGTGAGGGTAATATTTGGGTGGAAGATGCACTTTCCTTTGCCACTAACTAGAGTAAGAGTTCCATCAGCAACCTGCACCTTTTGTTTGCCGGAACATGGTATTTATGACAAGAAACGATTGAATTCTTTGGTCACATGATCACAAGCTCTTGAATCAATGATCCAAGAGTTAGAATTAGATGTAACAGTGGTTGTAAGAGCTTTATAGAGTGTACTTGATTGTGTAAGAGCACAAGAAGTGGAGTAACCTCTGATTTTCCCATGATCTTATATGGAAGATCAAATTGTTCCTTCCTAAAAGGCAGATTCTCATAAGCTGAAATAGATTCATTAGCAGCAAAGTTGGGGCCTGGTATTATCTAAGCTTGAAAACTCTCGTTGGTCTTTGGAAAATTTTCCATTCTTGTTCCCTTTCTTGTGGCCTTCCATTCATTTTCCAACATGTCTCTCTTGTGTGTTTGGGTCTTTTGGAATAGTCACACCATCTCGTATCTTTCTCCCCTCCCTTGTTTGTGTTTCGATTGTTTTCCACAGCCACATTGAGAGCAGAATTACCATAAGATGGTGTTTTCATCATAACACCAATTCTAAATTCTTCACTGTGCATAAGGGAACACTACATTCAAGGAAGGAAGGGGAACTTTTCCAAGGATTTGGCTCTGTACCTTATCTAACTCTGGATTCAAGCCAACAAGGAAGTCAAAGATCCTCTATCTTTCAAATAAATTAACAAGCTTTGTAACATCCTTGGGTGATTCCATTTCAATATGTTGATTTTTTTTTTTTTTTGATAAATATTTCAATATGTTGATAGATGTCCACCTCATGCCATAATACCTTCAATGTATTATAGTATGATTTGACTGTCAATTCTCCTTGTTTGGTTCATGAATCCTGTTCATCAATTCAAACACTTGAGCAGCATCTCCTTGCTTTGAATAGGTATGTGTAACAACATCCCAAATCTCCTTCACCATAGCGAGAAATAAGAAAGGCTTAGCTATTTTTGGTTGCATTGAATTCAGTAACCATGACATTATTAAAGAGTTTTTAGCTTTCCATGATTCGAAGTTAGGATCTGAAGTTTTTGGTTTTGTTATTGTCCCATGTAGATACCCCATCTTCCTTCAACTTAATAAAAAGAGTTTGGTTGACTGAGACCACTCAAGAAAATTATGATCATTGAGTTTTTGGGTGGTGATTTGGAGAGTAAGGTTATCGAGTTGATTGGATACTTTAGGGACTATGGAATTCTGATTGGAGGTTTGTTCAGCCATGTGGAGAACTGAAGATGGAGAAACAAAGATTCAGAAGGGGTGAAAGGAGGAGCGGATACCAAAGTTAGGAGAAGGAAGGGCAGAGACACCAAAAAAAAGAAAAGGAAGAAAGGTAGGGTAGAGTAGCCAGAAAAATTGAGCCTAAGAAACTGAAGTGGCTCTGATACCATATTAGTTGAAAAAAACAATTTATTATTTGATTAAAAAGTAGTACACACACACACACACATCATAGTGTCTAAGGGTATAACACTCTATTTATAGCTGTCTTAATCACTAATCTATAGCCATCCTAGTCAATAGTTGGCTGTTACAGTTATCCTAATTTGTACATTGATTGACTAATTCTACTAGCTAATATTAACAACTAATATACACCAAACATAGGTCCTTTAGGGCTGATCAGGCCCTAAGACCAGGGGATTCTGTTGATTTCATTTGATTTTTTTTTTTTTTTTTGTAAATCAAAATATTACATTATCATTATCTTTTTGTTTCTACTTGAATCTATGGAATAAACTGTGCAAAAAATGTCAATAAAACAACCAGACATTCCTATAACTTATGACCTTATAATCAAATAGAAAATGAAGCAAGAATGACTCCATACAAGCACACACTTACACGTCATAAATTGAAGAAAAATGTTATTTGATAAAACAGTTATTTTATTTGTTTTTCTAATATTATTTAATTAGCATAAAAAAATTGAATTATTTTGCAATAAAGTGACTTGCTTTGTCATATGGTGATTGTGAAATTGAAGTACGAAGCATTTGTTTAGAAACTGATTTTAATAACTTTACATCTTATCACCTATCAACAAAGTAACTTTACATCTTATGGATTAATATGTTAAACTTTTCCCAAAACTGCCGAAGTTTTATAAAATATTTTACAACAGCATAGGTTATTGAATTTTGATAGGTTCCGATAGGCTTTGGTTATGTTATTCTAAATTATGAAGGTTCACAATTGCCCTAGCTTTCAAGCTAGTTCTTTAAAACCGAAAACATTATGGCTATGCCGATGGAAACATTTTGAATTACTAATAAAACATTTTGGATTAATATCATGTTTAAATCCATGTATTCACTTTTTTTGTCTACAGCATATGGCGAAACAATATGTACCTGGCTTGACAAAGGATTTAATGAAGAAAGGAAAGCACTTCATATTGATACGGAATCCCCTTGATGTTCTGGTAAGATGTTTGTGAAATTTATATTAGTCACTTGTTTTAGGTATAGCATATCTTCTTAAAAACAATGAACCCTTTAGTAGCATATTATTACATGGTATGTGAGATAGGTTATCTTTAATTAATAGAAGGAGAAGAATAAAGGAGACAGAGGGAAAGATAAACAGAGGAGGCTGGACAAAATAAATTAGAATGTACAGTGTTTCTTTTCATCTCTTATATTGTATACTAGTTACTTACTATGGCAAAAATGCCAAAGGTACCCTGTAATGGTTAGAAAGATTACATACCAAATAAAGGGACAAGATGGTCCAGCAGTATGTCCACTCCTAGTGGGTTGCAATTTTCAAATTGTTAGGTTTCTATGGCAGCAAGTTTTTCGTTTTTCTTTAATTTGTAGAGCTTAAGAAACTATAGGATGGTATGCTGGCATAATTTCTTCATGGTTTAACTGTTTCCGATTTTCCATATCCTTCAGATCACCAAGTTGTGTGTGCTCATTTTCATCTGATGTTTTTTTCAGCCGTCCTTTGACAAGGTCATACCTTCATCCCTCATGGAGCTTGGTTTGGCAGACTTGGTCTCTATATATAGTGAACTGTGTGATCTGGGAAAGCCTCCACCTATTATTGATGCAGCAGACCTTCAGCAAGATCCCGAGGTTGTAGAGCTTTCTAAACACATAGTTTTCTTCCACTGCAAAAAGTGTGGATATGACTGGACATTGCTCATGGATACTCATTCTAGATGCCTGTGTTAAGAATTAATTCTCTATTTTAATTCCAAAATGATACAACACTAAAAATGTCTACCTTTTTTTTTTTTTCCTTTTTTTTCCTAACATGAAGATCTAGTCTGTACATCTCCAAGATTTTCTAGTTGGGTGGAAAAATCTTTCTTTAAAACTCCACTGTATGACCAAATTCTACTCTGAAAATCTAAAGTTTATGGGACCTCATGATAGATTTCCTATTGACAGGTGCCTTGAATACAAATCATGGTGCACACACGCATGTAATGTTCATGTAATATGCACATGCAACATGCATGTGTATTACACACACGGACACACATGTGGTGAACCAGTACCTTTTGCAGCACCCAAAAGGTACTAGTGAACTAGGAGCAAAGAGAGGGATGTTACGAAACATGGAGAGATATAATAACTGTAAAATTTCATTATTAGTCTGTAAATTCATCTCATTTTATGCTCACATTGATTTCATGGTCTATCTAGTTTCTTAAAGAACATATTCTTCACAGCCATTATCTCTCCCCCATTTTAATCTATTATATGATAGAGAGTGGTCCTTTGAATCTTGCCAGAAGCTTATCCATGTCCTCCATCTATTCCAAGATATAGTTATGCAGGCTAAATATTTGGAAAATCTGGTTGATCCCTTGTAGGTTAGCTGACTGCTAACATAAACCTTAAGTTTTCAAGTATTTCCTTGAAGTTTGAGCCTATAAGTTGTTCAATATACTATACAAAGTTCTATTTGTGTTTAGATGGTTTTTAATTAAAGTGCTTCTGGCTTTACCAAGAGCTTAATACAGCAGTAAGCACAAGGTTGCTTCCTGTGGAAGCCTTTGTAAGCTTGTCAGGAAGCTGATTCATGTTCAATAAGAATTTCATAATGCTAAGGTTGCCCATTTGGAGTCATGGCTTCAGCTTCTGGATGAAAAATGATAATAATAAGTTAATCCTAAATGACATCTACCTTTTTTAATAGTTTCTTCATAGCTGAATGTGGCATCAGCTACAGTGGGATGTAAAAATTAGTTCATGTTAAAGTTATTTAGGCTTTCTCAAAGCAGAATTGCTGCTTGAAAGAATTTGAAATTTTTGGATGAACTTATATCACCTTATAAGTTCTTGTTATGGTTAATTCTATTTGCTTGAATGAATATTTTATTTTATGTTGGAGACTGTTAATTGCATCCTTTTCTTAAGATCCCAGGTAGGTATTTTGTTTTCTTGTTTTAAGAGACTGCTTATTGTATCCTTTTCTCATAATTTGTTAGTTTTCTCATCTATTTTTATTTTTTTAACTTTTAGTTTTTTTTCCCTATCATAAAAATTTTGGAACCTCACTCATTTTTGGGGATATTTTGAGACTTACCTTCAGTTATTACATTGATGTGCAGGCTATTTTACGGGGTCTTTGTGAAGACTTGGGTATTTCTTTTCAACCTTCAATGCTCAAGTATGCAACTGTTATTTCACTTGAAAGTATATGGTCTTTTTCTCTGTAGTTTATTTGGGCACTTTTTGTTAAACTTTCATTGTTTAATCAAAGGTAAAAGAAATAGATTTAATGAAAGTTAAGTTTGATATATATTTTTTTGTTTTCTTAGTTTACTTTTAAAATAAATTAGAACATATGGTTATTATGCTTGCCTCAGTGGAGCACAAAACATGCTAGCTTTGACTCTAGCTTTGAGGAAATATGCCCTGTTAAACAATCGATGTCCCCAAAAACTTAAGCTATTAGGATTTGGGCCCATGATGAATATCATGGTCTTCAACACCTTACCTCATGTGTGATCCTATACCTGCACGCGTAGAAACACATAGGCCTGTGGGTAAACAAATCATGGACATGGGCTCAATAAATTGGGGACTAAACATGTGGTGAGGTTCAAACTTAGGATCTCCACTAAATGAGGCTTACCATATTGGACAACTAATTTTTCTCAAAGCTCAAAGTATCAGGATTTGGGCCCACAATATATATCGTGTTGTTCAACATTCTTTTCCGGTTCTTGTTTAATATGCTTTCAAAGGTTTGGTTTTGGCCTGACCTTATCCTGGCCTAATAATTCAGCTAATTACATATAATTAAATCATGACTTTGTGTGTATAATAGATTTTTAACCTGAATATTTGCAGATGGGACGCAGGACCAAAATCAATAGATGGCATTTGGGCTCCATGGTGGTATCAAAGTGTACACAAATCAACATGTTTCAAACCAGGAAGAAAGTATCCTGTGGTATTGGTTTTTATTAAAACATAGCTCTGCAAATCATATTCCAATTACATGAAAGATTACTTGATTGTGTAGAAGGTTCTCTAATTCATTAAAGAGGCATCAACTAATCTCAGCTTTAGTTAAATCATCCCTTTCTTTTTCCTAATAATTTTACATACTTTCTTATTGACATGGAGGCATGTAGGGAGCTCGACCAATGTGTGTTGTGTTCAGATTTGTGTTGACTTATAATTTGATGCTGGGATTACCAGTGTGCCAAAATGAATTAGCCCAAACAAGATGTAATACAACATAAATAGGCTAAAACTGAAAATAATAAAAAGTAGGTACTAATGCAGCCATTGTGAGGATAATAAGATATTTTTGTGTCTGGTTGTCTATGTAAGCATGTATATATATATATATATGAAAATACATTTAAATTTAGATTCTGACAATTGTGTAACCTGGAAGATCAAGCTCAACATACAAGTATTTTGTATATATAGCTACTGTATATTTTATAAATACTACTAGTCATTCATTCTCTCTCCTTTTCATTTTCCTTTTTCCCTTGCAACTATATTCTTTTCATATTAAGCAGTCATTTCTTGTATGTTCCCTACTTGTTTTACTAGTGTCAGCATGTTTGCAATGTCATAAAATTATTTGACATTTCTGGGCATATGTTTCCAGTTGCTAGAAATAGAAACAATTTATAAGGAAATTATGATGATTAATTTTTTTTTTTGAGAAGGCTGAATAGGTTTGACAATACTTCTCTTACAGTATATTATTTGCAGTTTGTCAAAATATTTGTGGTATTTAAATTTATACATTCTTGCTACTCTTTTTTTCTCTGTTTTTCTAATTTTGTTGTAAATCATTCTTTAACTAATCTGAAATCACTGATAATGGTATCTCTAAAGGCATCAATATGGTTTTATTTATTGAAATGTATACATTAAGATAAATCTGATGCTTAGGTATCAGGATGACAGGGAGAGTCTTTTTGGTTTAGCTTACGATTTAAAGTTTTCTTTCAGCCATTCCCTTTTTCTCTCTATGACTTGCTGGAGCAGAGTTTGCCATTATACAACATCCTTAGGCGCCATGTCAAGCAGAGGGCATCCCTTCGTAAGTCTACCTTGCCAATTCCAGATCTTCCTGTTCCTGAAAATGAGAAGCTGCTTGCATGGGTGGGGGATGAAATTGTACCACGTGAAAGTGCCAAGGTACTCTTATATTGGATATTTGGAGAATCTTCCTGGAGAATTTTAACATCATTGAGCTCTCAGTTTATGTTTCTGATGCATAATTTTGTGAATTTTTTTTAAGGTTTCGGTGTTTGACTCTGTTGTCCAAGGTGGTGATTCAGTGTGGGAGGGGCTTCGAATTTACAACGGGAAGATATTTAAGCTTGAAGAGCATTTAGATAGGTTAGTGAAAGAAAATTGAGAAATTTGATAAGAATTGATGCTTGGTGCAGACACATTCCTTGGGCAATCTCAACTTGTTTTGAAATTTTGTACTTTATATGTTGTTGATACTTCCTATCCACCCAAAAGGAATTTTTCGTAATATACACAAAAAATTTAAATAATATGGGCTTTAGGAACTTTGGTAAGAAATAATGTATATATGAAATGTTTGAATCATTTTCTGGTCTCAATTAACTGAAATTCGTTTTAGTGTTTCTAAAAGATGGTGGACCACTAGCAGCTTGGAAATATCTAGAATTAGGAAACACATTTTAATCAATTGTTGCTTTTTAAGTAATGGTTACACATCTAATATGTTTTGCTTCTCTCTTATGGTTGTGTTTCCTTTCAAGATATCTTCTTTTACTTGCATGTCATTATGTTTTGGAATGATAAGCTCCCTAAAAGCATTTATGAAATCCTGAATCCTGTATTAGGAAATCCTTTAAACTCCACAATGATATGCTGTAACAATTACAAGTATTTTGCTCCAATCTTTTCAGGCCACTTTACAAAATTAACTTCAGTTGATACAAGTCGATCATTTTAGGCTGTTTTAAAAAAATTAGATGGTTATTGATGCTACAACTACCAACTCATCTATAAACCGTACTTGAATAATACTCCTCTTTTTTCTGTCTTGAGGAAATCTGAGGGATTAGCAACCGGACAGAATCCTCATCTTTATTGCTTCTCAAGTTCACTTGAAACTTGAAGAGAATAGAACCTATCTTTTTATTTGGATCAAAATGATACTTTTTAGCTAATTCAAATTATTTTTTCTCATTATTACTGATGATATGAAAGAAAACATTTTGAAAGAGTTCATGGATGAGATATGGTCATTACAATCAATTTCTGTAGGGTTTTGGTGTTCTTTGTGGTGGTTATGTGAATGTCCTATTCTCCCTTTGTGTGAATGTCCATTTCACAAAATATTTCTCATTTTTAATTCATAAATGGTTACTGGAACATTGTCTGTATTAATGCCAAATTTGAACTCGGATTTGTTTTCTTTTATCAGGATGTTTGACTCAGCAAAAGCACTGGCTTTCAACAATGTTCCAACTCGTGAAGAGGTGTGGATCTTTAGATGAATTTTGATTGTTTCATTTATGAGTACAATGTTGCCTGTAGCTCCTTACTTCTCTTTCTGAGTCTGTAGGTCACATTAGAAGTTTGTTCTTTCTATTGCCTTATGCCTGACAGAAGTTCTGTTTATATTCATGACACATGACTATATGCATCAAAATGCAGATTAAGGAAGCCATCTTCACTACCCTTAATAGGAATGGAATGTTTGATAACACACACATTCGACTGTCGCTGACACGTGGGAAAAAGGTTGTTTCTTCTCTTTCTCTCTCTCTCTCTCTCTTTTTCTCTCTCTAATTCACATTTCACACACACAAACACTCGTTAAAAATACACACAAAGACAAGAACCAATGTTGAATTAGGGTGGGATAAACAATAGATTATAAGTTTGTTCAATAAGGGGAAGAAGCAAAAAGAAAGAAAAAGGAGAGAGATTAAGAAATAAAGATATGGAGAGAGCTTACAGTTTGCTCACACTAGGATTTATTGTACTTTATAACCAATGAGCAAAAAACTAAAAATACTCCTTGACATAAGATTATAATTGGACCTTTCTATTCGCTGGAAGATAGCAGCAGTAGTAGGAATATGTGCCGTATGTCAGCATAAAAAAACAACTTCAGAGGTGTTCCTTCTGTTTGTCCGCTAACCTATTGGTGCCTACTTTTGAAACCTTCATATGATTGACATGCTTTGGGGGGTCCATAAGAACTTTTCTTGGAGGAGAATCAATTCCACTCATCTCAGCTGGTCATTTGATCATAAATGCAAAGAAGTATTAAAATTGTCAGGGCTTCCTCTTTAAAATTCTGGCTACCTTTCCATCTGGTGATGTGATTCATTGAGGGATGATAATATCATGATGATGTAGGAGTAAGGAGCATGAGGAAGAAGACCTACAACATCAAAGAACCAGAATCCACTGGTGGCTTCTTGAAACCACCAAAAAAAAAATTACAAGAAAAAAAATTGAGTTGTTTTATCCAAAAAAGCTATTTAAAAATTTTCTTGTTACAGCCCTATTTACAATTGGAACCCCTAATTGGCAAATCCTACTAAAACAAAAATTCATTAATGTGATTGATTATGAGTTCCTGTTTAGTTCATTGATGTGATGTAGAACTGGTTTGAGACAATTCCAACAATATGCTATATGTCCCATAAAACCATCCTAATCAAAATTAAGCTCTTTACTCGGTGTCAATAGGCTCCTCCTTTGCATTTTCCATTTCCAATGTCTCCAGGAATTACACAAATTCTTGTTCCACATCAAGCACAATTTATTTCTTAATGTTACATTTCAGTGGTGGGGATACATCCACCATTCATATACTATGTGCTTTCTGTTGAAATTTGGCATTCAAAGTTAGGGTTTTTTAATTTAGGAAAGTATTTTAGGAATAAAAAAGGGGTTTTTTAATTTAGGAAAGTATTTTAGGAATAAAAAAGGAGAGATCATTTAGATGATTCTGTTTCCTAATTTTAGGAGAGAATCAAGCTAGATTGATTTTTTCTTATTCAGTTATTTGTGTATATATATGTGTATGGTGTGTACCTATCATTATCAATAAAGGAATTCAGAAATTCTTCATGGTATCAGAGCCAGTTTTCTGAAACCCTAATCCCTTCTGGCCACCTCGTATTCAGGCCATTATTCATTCCGGCCAAATCTCTCTGGCCATCTCTCAATCCGACCATCTCTCATTCCGGTCATCAGTCCCTGTTCTCAGAGCCAAGGGAGAAAACGCTTTCCGGTCAGTCGAATCGTCGTCAGAAAAACATTCACCGCCGGCGATTTTTCCGGCGAACTTTTCCGGCGACGTTTTTTTTTTCACACCGCAAGGAGAGTCTGGAGGAGATCTACGACTTTTCCCAAAACACCGGAGCCAGAAAACCATCCACGTGCCGCCCACGCGCGTTTTTTCGGCCGGCGACTGCATCTCACGCGCCGGCGCGTGAGGGCGCGTGAGCCACTTTCCGGCGACGCGCTTCCTACTCCAAGCTCGCCTGACGCCGACCAGCCACCCTACGTACCTGTTTCTGCCATCCAAGCCCTGCAAGTGCCTCTTTTGGGGTCTTTTTGCCTCCGCGAGCCCTCCGATTAGTTTTTCCGACGTCCTCCGGCTATTTTTCCTCAACTCCAATCCCTGCACGTGCCTTGGGAAGTGTTCTTCTACCTTTCCGGTCCATGACAAAATACGGAATGGCATCATCACAAGTATCCAGCGTCACGTCACCAGAATTAGGAGGCAGATCTGAAATTCCAAACCTTGGTGGCAGTGATTCCTCTCCTATTCTCATCACAGGACACAAATTAAATGGCCATAACTATTTACAGTGGTCACAATCTGTGTTGCTGTTCATTTGCGGTAAAGGAAAGGATGAGTACCTCACTGGAGAAGCAGCCATGCCAGAAACTACAGAACCGGGTTTCAGGAAGTGGAAGATTGAAAACAGCATGATCATGTCATGGCTTATCAATTCCATGAACAATGACATAGGTGAAAATTTCTTGCTGTTTAGGACTGCAAAGGACATATGGGATGCAGCCAAAGAAACTTACTCAAGTTCTGAAAATATTTCAGAACTTTTTCAGGTTGAATCAGCCCTACATGACTTCCGCCAAGGAGAGCAGACAGTTACTCAGTATTACAACACACTCACAAGGTATTGGCAGCACCTTGACTTATTCGAGACTCACTCATGGAAATGTCCTGATGATGCAGCAACATACAGGAAAATTGTGGAACAAAAGAGACTGTTCAAGTTTTTCCTAGGACTAAACAGGGAATTGGATGATGTTAGAGGCCGAATCATGGGCATTAAACCCCTGCCAAGCCTCAGGGAGGCTTTTTCAGAGGTTAGGCGTGAAGAAAGTAGAAAGAAAGTGATGATGGGATCCAAAGAGCAACCTGCCCCAACATTGGATGCCTCTGCCCTTGCTGCTCGGTCATTTAATAGTAGTGGTGGAGATCGTCAGAAACGGGATAGGCCTTGGTGTGATTATTGTAAGAAACCAGGTCATTATAAGGAGACTTGCTGGAAGCTTCATGGCAAACCGGCTGATTGGAAACCAAAGCCACGGTCTGACAGAGATGGCAGAGCACACGTGGCTGCCAACTTTGAGAGCACATCTGTTCCCGAGCCGAGTCCATTCAACAAAGAGCAGATGGAGATGCTACAGAAACTATTAAGCCAAGTTGGCAGTGGCAGTACTACCGGTGTAGCCTTCACTGCTAATCGAGGAGGAATGAAGTCATGGATAGTGGACACAGGTGCTTCTGATCACATGACAGGAGATGCTACCATTCTTCAAAATTACAAGCCAAGTAATGGTCATTCATCCGTCCATATTGTTGATGGTTCAAAGTCAAAAATTGCCGGGACAGGTTCTATAAAACTTACTAAAGACTTATATCTTGACTCTGTTCTCCATGTTCCAAACTTGGATTGTAATCTTTTGTCCATTAGCAAATTGGCCCGTGATCTCCAATGTGTTACTAAATTTTTTCCAAACTTGTGTGTTTTTCAGGACTTGAAATCGGGGAAGATGATTGGCAGTGCTGAACTGTGTTCCGGGCTCTACCTCCTCTCATGTGGCCAATTCTCAAACCAAGTCTCTCAAGCAAGTTGCGTACAGTCTCAGAGTATGTTAGAGTCTTTCAATTCTGTGTCAAATTCTAAGGTCAATAAAGATAGTGAGATTATAATGTTACACTATCGCCTTGGTCATCCTAGCTTTGTTTACCTTGCAAAATTGTTTCCCAAATTATTTATCAATAAAAATTCAGCATCGTATCACTGTGAAATTTGTCAGTTTGCAAAGCATACTCGAACAGTCTATTCTCAAATCCCATACAAACCTTCGACTGTTTTCTCTCTAGTACATAGTGATGTGTGGGGTCCCTCCCGGATAAAAAATATTTCTGGCACTCGATGGTTTGTGACATTCGTTGATGATCATACACGGGTAACATGGGTTTTCCTTATGAAAGAAAAGTCAGAGGTCGGGCACATTTTTCAAACCTTCCATCTTATGGTTCAAAATCAATTCAATTCCAAAATTCAAGTCCTCAAGTCAGATAATGCAAAGGAATACTTCACTAGTAGTCTCAGTACTTATCTTCAAAACCACGGCATTATCCACATAAGTTCTTGCGTTGACACCCCACAACAAAATGGGGTGGCTGAACGCAAGAATAGACATCTCTTGGAGGTTGCCCGGTGCCTTATGTTTTCCTCTAATGTTCCAAACTATTTCTGGGGGGAAGCTATTCTCACAGCTACTTATTTGATTAACCGTATGCCATCCAGAGTGCTTACCTTTCAATCCCCACGTCAACTTTTCTTAAAACAATTTCCTCACACCCGTGCAGCCTCTTCTGATTTACCACTCAAAGTATTTGGTTGCACGGCATTCGTTCATGTGTATCCTCAAAATCGTAGCAAATTTGCTCCTCGAGCCAATAAGTGCATTTTCCTAGGGTATTCTCCAACCCAAAAAGGGTACAAATGCTATTCTCCAACCAACAAAAGATTTTACACCACCATGGACGTCTCTTTCTTTGAACATGTCTTCTTCTATCCCAAATCTCATGTTCAGGGGGAGAGCATGAATGAACATCAAGTTTGGGAGTCTCTTCTTGAGGGTGTACCTTCTTTTCACTCAGAGTCACCAAATCCTTTCCAATTCGCGCCCACTGAGTTGTCCACACCCATACCGTCATCAGTCCAGCCATCTCCTGTGACCATCCAGTCTCCCATGCCTATTCAACCTATAGCCCCACAACTTGCTAATGAGAACTTACAAGTTTACATCATGAGGAGGAAAAGACAGGAATTAGAGCACGGATCACAGTCAACATGTGGCCAATATATTGACTCCAATTCAAGTCTTCCTGAAGAGAACATAGGTGAGGATAGGGCTGGAGAGGTGTTAATTCCCAGCATTGATGATTCTACTCTGCCGATTGCATTGAGGAAGGGTGTTAGGAGATGTATAGATCATCCAATTGGGAATTATGTTACATATGAAGGGCTATCACCATCTTACAGAGCATTTGCTACTTCTCTTGATGATACTCAGGTTCCCAACACAATACAAGAGGCATTAAAAATTTCAGAATGGAAGAAGGCAGTACAAGATGAGATTGATGCACTTGAGAAGAATGGGACGTGGACTATCACAAATTTGCCGGTTGGGAAGAGGCCCGTGGGGTGCAAGTGGATTTTCACCATAAAATACAAAACAGATGGATCAGTCGAGAGATTCAAGGCTCGTTTGGTAGCTAGAGGGTTTACACAATCCTATGGGATAGACTATCAGGAGACTTTTGCTCCTGTTGCAAAACTGAACACTATCAGGATTCTTCTCTCATTGGCTGTCAATCAAGATTGGTGCTTGCAACAACTGGACATAAAAATGCGTTTCTAAATGGTGACCTAGAAGAGGAAGTCTACATGGAAATACCACCTGGTTTCGAAGGAAGTATGGCAAAGAATCAGGTTTGCAAACTCCAAAAATCCTTGTACGGCCTTAAACAATCTCCCCGAGCCTGGTTTGATAGATTCACAAAAGCAGTCTTGAAGCTGGGCTACAAACAAGGTCAGGCTGATCATACTCTATTTGTCAAGAAGTCTCATGCCGGGAAAATGGCCATATTGATAGTCTATGTTGATGATATTATTCCATCTGGGAATGATATGGAGGAATTACAGAATTTGAAGAAGTATTTGTCAGAGGAGTTTGAAGTTAAAGACCTTGGAAATTTGAAATATTTCCTTGGTATGGAAGTGGCTAGATCAAGGAAGGGAATTGTAGTCTCTCAAAGAAAATACATACTCGATCTTCTTAAGGAGACCGGTATGCTTGGATGCAAACCAATTGATACTCCTATGGATAGTCAGAAGAAACTTGGTATCGAGAAAGAAAGTACACCGGTAGACAGGGGGAGATATCAGCGGCTCGTCGGGCGCTTGATTTATCTCTCACACACTCGGCCAGATATTGGCTTTGCAGTGAGTACTGTAAGTCAATTCATGCACAGCCCCACTGAGGAACACATGGAAGCAGTCTACAGGATTCTTAGATATTTAAAAATGACACCAGGGAAAGGTCTATTCTTCAGAAAGACAGAGAACCGTGACACTGAAGTATACTCAGATGCGGATTGGGCAGGAAACATCATTGACAGGCGGTCCACTTCTGGATATTGTTCTTTTGTCTGGGGAAATCTTGTTACCTGGAGGAGTAAGAAGCAATCAGTTGTAGCCAGAAGTAGTGCAGAAGCTGAGTACAGAGCTCTTGCACAGGGAATCTGTGAAGGGATTTGGATAAAAAGGGTTCTTAGTGAACTGGGGCAAACGAGTTCATCTCCAATTCTGATGATGTGTGATAATCAGGCAGCTATAAGCATAGCAAAGAACCCCGTGCATCATGACAGGACCAAGCACGTTGAGATTGACAGACACTTCATCACAGAGAAGGTGACTAGTGAGACGGTTAGATTGAACTATGTTCCTACCAAGCACCAAACCGCAGACATCCTCACCAAAGCTTTACCTAGGCCTAACTTTGAAGACTTAACTTGCAAGCTGGGATTATATGATATATATTCTCCAGCTTGAGGGGGAGTGTTGAAATTTGGCATTCAAAGTTAGGGTTTTTTAATTTAGGAAAGTATTTTAGGAATAAAAAAGGGGTTTTTTAATTTAGGAAAGTATTTTAGGAATAAAAAAGGAGAGATCATTTAGATGATTCTGTTTCCTAATTTTAGGAGAGAATCAAGCTAGATTGATTTTTTCTTATTCGGTTATTTGTGTATATATATGTGTATGGTGTGTACCTATCATTATCAATAAAGGAATTCAGAAATTCTTCACTTTCTATTAAACTAACTCAATTTTAAAAATGATAAAATATTTGTGCAACTTCTTCGCATGCCTACTGTTTTATTGATTTGCTATATTCTGGTGTAATTCAGGTTACTTCTGGAATGAGCCCGGCATTCAATCTCTATGGATGCACTCTAATTGGTAATTTTAATTTCTAGTATATCCCCAATGTTACAATGGCATGGCTGATTTAAATATTCTGTCTTTTTAATGCATAGTCACTTGGGCTCTATATCAACCGAATCCAGTTACCTGATATTTTTGTGTTGTTGAGGTTGTTGTGCAGGGAAGCACTTGTTGTAGTATCCTTTTTATATAGCATTGTCCATGAAACTTTTGTTCTTCCTGAGAGTCAGCTGCATGGCTAGTTCCTTTCAAAAGCCTAGGCAATTAGTTTGAAGTGCATAATCACATTGAGTGTTAGACTCCTACTTTACTAATTCTGAAACTCCAGCGATTGTAAATCTTGGATGCTCACCTAGTTTAAAAATGATTACTTTGATAATCTCACAAGGAAAATTGAGGGATGTGTTGTTTGTCTATGGTTATTGATGTAAACAAAGTTGGATCATATTGGATGCCTCACAAAGTATAATCAATATTCATTGTTTTTAGATGAGGACTTAATTCCCTTGGACACGTGGTGGCAAGATCTTTGTAAATATTTCATTTTTATGTACTTAAACTTCCACATACAGTTAAGTTCAACAATCCCCTTTTGTTATGTAAGTTATTTTGGAATGATCACTTTCTTCCACATACAGACACCAACTTCAACGAAAGTTGAATTATATTTTTTATATTTTGATATATAAGAAATTCTCAAGTGCTTCCATGTATAGCTGTGTCCCCGTCTCTATGTTCTTTGTAGTTACTATGATTGGTACCTTTTGTCCTTTTCTACAAACATATGTGTCCATCCCACGCTCTCAAGTAGCCCTGCAGATGTCCCAACTTTATATACTTTCATGTCTAATTAGCCCTGAAGGCATGTTAAGTATAGTACAAATAAAAGAGAAAATACATATTTGAATATCTGAAAGAAGTAAATATCATGGTCACTTGTGAATTCTCATGACTCTGATATTTGAACACAAGTTTTTCTGTCAGCTTTTGACATACTGACTATGTTCTAAAAATAATGAACTTCATTGGCAAAGTCCAAACTATTTCCTTTAGATAGTAAAACATTCTACTTTTAGTTGACTTTAAAGAGTACAAGTTAGTAATTGTTCTGAGCTTTTATTAAACAAGTTCTTAAGTTGCTAATGAGAGTTTTTATTTATTCTAAAAAACTACCCCTTTTTTGGTTACCTCTAGAATATGCTATCCCTATGTATAGGTTTCCTTACACAGCAGTTCATGTCTCTTGAAAAATGCAGTGCTTGCTGAATGGAAGCCACCTGTCTATGACAATACAAAGGGTATTACTCTGGTGACTGCTACTACACGTCGTAATTCACCAAATGTAAGGTTCATAGTGTTCTATGTTACTTTTAGTTGCAATATGCAATGAAGGGGAATATAAAGAACTTTTGCTTCCTGCAGCTTTAATGCCACAAGTTTACAGTGCATTTCCTGGCTACTATTTTTATGGGTTCCATTGGCAGAACTTTGATGTTGGTTCATTCTTTTTAAATGACTGGCTCTATTTGAATTACCAAATTATATACCTGTTTAGGTACCACTGAAGTGAGGAAGGAGAGAGAGAAATCCATCCTCCTTTAGCTAACTTTTTTTTAGCAACATGAAACAGCATTGCATCAATGTTTAAGATAGCACCCTACATAAGTGCAAAATATAAAGAGCACAGACATTATAATTAGAAAGAGTAAACCACACTATTCTTTGAAGAAAATACTCTTAGTTTTGGGAAATATCATTCTTGATGCAGAAACTGAATGCATTTTCTGCAATAAATGGGACCTGGCTTTGGTTGTAGTGACATGTAGGTCAATACTGCCCAAATTTCAACTGGGTAATTTTACCAGCTCTATAGATGAAATTTTACCAGCTCAACTGGGTAATTAAGTTGAGGCTAGTTTTTTTTTTAGATTTATACTGATCAGGACAAAATTCTCCTTTTGGTTGTAATCTGTATGGTAGTCCATGTTTGAATTGTTCTTATCATAAACCAGTACAATGTAGATATGCATAAGCTATTAAAAATGTAGACTTATTCAGTAAAGAGGAACTCATTAAAACTTGGACCTTGGGTTTATGGTGCAAGTTTGTTTATTTCTGTTGTCTGTGTTCTCATGTACATCAGAGGTGTAGTTTGCTTCTCTTACTAGATTGTTATTTATCTCTTACTAATTTCATGATTACTTTCTGCCGTTATTTCCTTGTTCACAAAGATGTTGCCTGAAGGTGGATGTTCCATCTGAACAGTGTTTAAATTTTTTTTTCTTTAATCCTGTGGGCATAAATACACCGTTGACGGTAAAATGGCTCATGCAAGACATCTTATAGTGGAATATATCTCAGTAGCCTAAAATCCCATCACAGTACAGAAAATATATAGTTTAATCTCAACCACAATTTTTATGTGGTGGATATATTCTTATTTGCTGATGTAATTGACCCTGATTTATTTTCTTTTGTACCAACCAGAATTTGGATTCAAAGATTCACCATAATAACCTTCTTAACAACATACTTGCAAAGGTATTGTCCTCTTCACAACACTTCATGATTTAATGTGAAGTTTATCTGATAGTACAATAATCTTTCATCAACTGAGTGTATATCTCTTACCATGCCATGGAAGATAAGCAATTTTTTGATCTTCTGGGTTTATGTAATATGGGAAATTTCCTTGTCCTAAACTAATAAATTTTATCAGCTAATAATAACATGGCATAGAAAATTGATGACATCATGTTTACCATCAAATCTACATGATATAATGTATAAGAACATGGTAGATACACATGCTTTTAGTCTATGGTACTCTGGTGGTAGCCCTTCATTGTCCTTATGCATTCATACATGTACAGATCTATTACGTCTTGTTGGATTTTAACTTAAATTAGTTATTTGGGGTGGTACAGATAGAAGGGAATAATGCAAATGCTGATGATGCAATCATGCTTGACAAGGATGGTTATGTTTCTGAAACAAATGCTACAAACATTGTAAGACTATGCATTTTCTGTATTTTGGTTTCCCATTCCTTTGCCTTTGCAAGGAGGTGGGACCCACCATTTGTTCTATCAGAAGTTCAATTTGGGGTATTTAGTTTGTGTTATATTTTAATTTTCATGAACAAGTTTTAAAAGTTTTCCTCTGAGAGATGGTTCTGAACTCACAATTTGATGATCAACTTAACATTCAGATGTATTTTCTTTAATTGCCATAAATGGTAGATCCCACCTCCCTGCATGTTCAACAGTGGTGTACTACTCTGATAAATGATGTTCAGGCAGTCTCCAATTGGTAGCTTTCGCTCTCATCATTGAAAAGAAGCAGTCCCTTGAAGATTCATTGATTTTGACTGTAGACTTCCTGACTGAAAAATATTCCTCTGTTTCATATTGCAGTTCTTAGTGAAGAAAGGTCATGTTCTGACACCTCATGCTGATTACTGCCTTCCTGGGATAACTCGAGCTACTGTAAGTTTCTTTCATTTTCTTATTCAATCTGTAGCAATCTAACATGAAGAAATTTTTAGCTTCTTTTACCCTGAACTATAAATAGGTAAAACCTGCATACATTTAAAGTGATTGAACGTTTGAAAGTAGAATGTAGGTCAAGTGTGAACCCAGTTTACCTGCACCCATCTTGTGGGGATGGAAAAGACTAAAATTTTTACAGTGTTTAGAGGGGCCTTCTCTTGACAGCTAACCCAGTAAGATACAGATGGATGTGTGCAATAAAAGGGTGTGATTTAGATCTCCTGAAATTTACAAAAGAATGGTCAACAAGTTGGACCTAAAAGTTGAGTTGCATGAGAAATTAGGAAAACATCCAACAAATTTCTGTCTCAGATTGGATGTATTAATATGAGTGTGAATAGATGATATGACTAAGTAGAATAAAATGAACAGCATAATAAGGTGTTAACATTTCTTATAGTAAGATAATATGATAAGTTGTCAAAGAGTAAAATATTTTGGTGGTGATCTGACCAATTTATTCTTTGAGGTGGCAGGTCATGGACCTAGTGGTAAAGGAAAAGTTTCCTTTAGTGGAGCGGCGAATCAGCCTATCAGAGTTTCATACTGCAGATGAGGTCTGTTTTTGTTTGACCAAAACATCCATCAGGAGCACCTGATGGGTCATTGTTGAATTTCAGTGACTAGTATTCTGCAAAAAAAATGATGCATTTGAAAAGCTGGCACCTTTCAGAATTGCAAGTATTGTATGATGATCACTTTAAAGGTTTGTTTAGGTTCGTAATCATTGAAAATGTCTCAAACAACTCTGCATAATAACTCAGAAAGTCTACTAAAAAATTTGGTCATGTCTAATTGGAAAAAACCTGAAATGGTCATAATTCTGTTGGGTAATGAATCTACTCTGCAGGGCCTATTCAGATCAAATTCGACCAACCTATTAATAAGAGGGCAGTTTTGAAAAGGGAATATCAACTAAAATGTTGTATTTAAGAACTTCCATAGCAATAATATATCATTTTTATCTGTAAGTTTTCTTTCAGAAAGCTGATTAATCATAGAAGATATTATTGATATCGTCTATGTATTTACATAACAGTGATAGCATACCATTGCATGAATCATATGCAAATGATGAATGTATGAAAGCAATTTGTTGAGAATATATGCATATACTTTGTCTATCAAAAAAAAAGAGAATATATGCATATACTTTAATGGCTTAGGAAATACTTTCCAAATCATGAAACTGGAATATTCAATGATAAATGAAGTAAAACATTTTGGCTTCAGATTGATATATGATTGACCATTCCTTGATTCAATAAATTGAACAGTTACTTTGAGATCTTAATAATTTTATTTTACACTTGTTATGATGCAAATTTAACTGTAGTAAGTAGTTGAGATTCTTATTCTTCAATGAGGGCTGTTTTGCTGCGTTATGCTATTTCCATCATACATAATAGTCTTGCATATCATTTTTTTAAGAAGTAAATTTAGATTTCAATAAATTTAAATGTATCATCATTTTAAAAAATTCATAAAAATTTAAACTATACCTGTATATATGGAAAATCTTAATTTTATATTATAAACTACACAAATATGTATTGACAACTTTTAGTTTAATCTATTAATTGTACATTTGTTTTTGATGTAAAGAACTAGCAGTCTGTATTAACAAGTGCGTCAGCTCTATTCTTTCATTATTGTCAAATCATTATTTCTTGGCATCTCTTTTCTTCTGAGTTTGTTTTGTATTTCCAATTATTTCCATGAGTTTCTATCCTATGAAAAAAAATTCTTGCCACTTTTGTTGCATTTCCCAAACAATTCTGTTCATTGACAGGCCAAAATTCACCTCTGATCAGAAAACATGGACCGCAAGTTTTGTTTTGAAATAATAGCAGTGATCATCTAACATCAAATTCCTATAATGCACATCATATGCCAAGATTGATGAATTCTAGTGTGCTGAATTACTTTTCTTCCACTAGGATCCTATAAAACTTTTGCCAACAATTGCTCATATGCATGCACACATGGGAATGGTATTGGATCCCATTGTATGATCTATAAACTTAAGATATCTCAGGCAATGACCAAGTTGTTTCAAATATATGCTCTGCAGCATTCTTTTAAATGTCAAATGTGATCAACTGTTTGGGTAGTGGCTCTGAATCTGGTAACTTGTTATAAAAGTGCCCATTCTAGCTCAAATCTATTTTCTTTTAAACATTTTATGCTTTTAGAGTAACAGCAAAAATGCTTTCCTTGCAGGTATGGACAACTGGAACCATGGGAGAACTCAGCCCAGTAAGTTCCTTTTATTGTATGTAATGAATCTGAAAAGTATGGTGTAGTAGGGGCACATCTCAGGCATTTGTTGTTTTGGTTAAATATTTTGGAAATCCTCGGTTTTGATTTTTGTTTGTATGAATTGCAAGTTGGTTAGTCTATATTTTTATCCCATATGTAAAAAAATTGGAATACGTTCTCTTTGGACATTTGTTATTTAAGTGGAACTTGAGGAAAAATTTCAAACTCAGGTTGGTCTCATTCACTCTCTTGTTCTGGGTCGGGTGTACTAGTGTGAGGCTTGAGTTGGTCTACTCTCTGTTTGATGATGCTTTAGAGGCTTAGTTCAGCTGGTGTTTGATATAGAACCTACCATCTTTACAGTCCCCTCCCCCCACCCCCCACCCCCATATAATAATCTTCTTCAAGCTTAAAAGTTATATTATGTGAGATAGATTTTTGTTTTATGGGATTGAGATATTTTAGGCTGAGTGAGCAGTTCAAGTATACTTGGCTGCCATTAGCCTGGCATAAAGCCATTTGGTCAGCCATACAAAATCCTGGAGAGGGAATGACAGTAAGGCTAGGTTTATAAGGACTGAGAGCTTCTGGGCTTGGGATATAGCCAAGCTTGACTCAGCTGATGAGAAGTACTTAACTGGTGTCAAACTTTTACTATTACTTACTGACATCTTCTGCTAAATTATGACTTCAATTCTACTAAAGGTACCTCAACCATCATTTTTAGTAACTAGTGCTTCTCACCGCTTTCTTTGAAATCCTACTTTTTCTGACGCTCTATTGTGACATACCCAGATGAGTAAGACTTTTTATCATGGCATAAGTGCCTTGTCATGTTTCTACTCCTATCTCAGTTTGCATTCATGATAAGTGATGCCTAATCCATGATAATTCTTTTGTTAGGTTATCAAGATTGATGGGCGCCCTGTTGGTGATGGCCAAGTAGGGCCAGTAACTCGACATCTGCAAAATGCTTATAAAAAACTGACAGAAGAGTCAGGGGTTCCTATTCCCACTTCTGACAGTTCTTGAATGGCAGAGAGCTTTAGAAGGTGCGATATTTTTCTTCTGTTGCAACTTCATATTCTTTTGGCCTCATACCTATCCATTGACCTGAACTGGGATTTCTGTTACTGACGAATATAAATCCATAACTCTTTCATGCACCAAACAGACTCTTCTTAGTCATAGTGTGAAATCCTAGATATGAATTAACAGAAGAGAAGGCCAACTACCAATGAGCCTTGCTCTTGTTTTTAGAAGATACATTGTAATATAGATGATGTTGTAACCCTTCAAGACAGGCCTACTGTTATTATTAAACTGAATTTTGATTATTACTTCGTCCCTACTTAAGAACATTGTTCCCATCAGCGTCTTTTCCTTTTATACCAGGTCGTCAAACAAAGTGAAGCTTGGTGGGCGACGAAAGGAAGTTGCTTCCAAATATTCTGACATTAAAGCTTTGGGAGCCTTCAGCTACCTATCCAAAGATCATGTACGGAAGCTTCTTCTCCTATTTGCCTCTCTTTGTGGTTGCAATGTGCTCTACTCTTTAGTGTGGAAAACTTTTAAGATACTCTAAAATTTGGAACATTATCTTTTATGGTAAGATTAAATCTTGCTTATTGTTATATGGTGGCCAAATAGAGTAAGGTGGTGTTTGTTTTTTTACTTAATTCTAAATAGAGCCTTAATGCTTAATAGTGTTAAATATTAGGTTGTTTGTTTTTGTAGTATTTTATTTCTATTAAGTATTAAAAAGTAAAAAAAACAATATGTTATTTTTTCTATTTAGAAAAAGTTACATATTTTGGTTTTTTCTATTTAGTAAAAAGTTTATAATAAGTCATGAAAAAGTAGAAAAACAAACAACCTAAATTCTGAAAACAAATTACTTTAAGTAAAAAATAAAAAAAAAACAAACACCACCTAAGTTTACAGTTGACTGGTAACATAAAACAATGGAGAAGTTTAGAAAAGGACTTCAACTCACTCTTCAAGTATATATAATATTTTTCTAGAAATATTGTTCTTTTGTATTCTCTATAAATAATGGGGCGTTTGAAAATGTGTAAATCATTAATAATTTTTGTAATATATAATTTTCTTTGGCACTTTATATGTAAATTTGACAAAAAAAATTTGAATTTCTAATTTTATAAATATAATTTATGGAATTATTTTATAAACTTGAATTAGTATAACTTAGAAGTTTAGATGGTGTGATGATAAAACCACCTTGTCCACATTCTATCAATCATTCAATTAACAAAAGAAAAATATAGTCTAAAAAGAATGGTAGGAGAATACAAATACGCAAAAGCTAAGGTTCTATTTAAAAAATGTTTTTAAAAATTGTTTTATAATGTTTTATAGAATAATTTGTTTGGACATTTAAAATATTTTTAATTTATTTTTTTATATTTTTACATATATTTTCTATTTGGTAATCTAAAATATTCTTAATTTGTTTTTTTTTTCAATATTTTTACATGTAATACTTTATTTTTCTTTATTTTTCATATTTTTATAATTCTTTTTTAAAAAAATTTTCAAAAAATAATTGAAAATAACTAAAAATACCATATTTTTTTTAAGAGTAAAAAACCTTTTTATATTTTTTGGTTGTTAAATGTGTTTTTATGTTTTATTTGTTTTAGAAAATATAAATTTATTCTATAAAAGTAGTTACCAAATAGGGTCAACTGAGTATGTAAATTGTTTTTAAAAGTACACTTTTTAACTTGAGAAACCCATTTAGTAAATTTTTTTTTACTAAAAATACAATTTTAAAATAATTTTGAAATATGTTTTGATAGTTTTTGTTAGAGTGGGTATACGAGTTTGTAAATTGTTTTTAAAAGCATATTTTTTTTTACTTGAGAAACCTATTTAGTAAATTTTTTTACTAAAAATGTAATTTTAAAATAATTTTGAAATATGTTATGATAGATTTTGTTAGAGTATTTTAAAAAATAATTAGAAATATAAAGAATATTTTCATAACTTTTTCATTATAAATGAGCATATATTCTCATAATAAAAAAGCTACTTTTTTTTTATCTCTTATTCCTAGACACAACTTCATCAAATATACCTAAATCTTGAGGAGGTTGAATCCATATGGTTTTTAGGCTTTTCCTACAGCACCCATAAATCTTGGCATCCCCCCCTTTTCTCTTCTTTCCCTCTGCCAAGTTAAATAATCATGGCTCGAGAGTCATACTCATCAAAGCTACATAAATCCAGGGTTTGAAACTCTGGAACACCATCGTGTTGGTAGTCGACCCTGTTTGCTATTATCTCTGTCTCTCCCCCGCTGAAACGCAGAACGAGGCCTCGCCCAGAAACATCGCACGCCCTCCCAGCCTACTCACCCGCATCCATTCCTTCTGCAACCAATCTAACTTCAATACGTACAAATGATGCCAGCATGACAAGCTTTCGAATAAATATACGAGTAACAATTCTCCATCACATTCAAGCAAGTAACTTCGAGAAAGGTAGTTAAACAAAGAATCATCAAGATGATCCAGCGCTGGACAAGTTGTCATCACAAGACTCAGTTCTTGGCCAGCAATGTTGAAGGCCTCAAGATGGAAGCTACTGAAGTGACAGTAGAAAGTTCCTTCCATGTAGCCTACATCTTTCAGGGCGCCAAGAGGATGATCATTAGCCGCTAAGTCATGAGTCTTCCATGTTTTATCCGCATGGCTGTATATGTTTATCCAAATTTCATTACAGTTGCGCAGATATGGAACAAATATAAAACAGTCTGAAGTAGTTGGAGCCGAAGAGAATGTGGCGAGTTCAGGCACAGGTGACTCCAAGGAAGGAAGAAATATCACCTCTTTAGTAAAAAGATTGAAGAAGAACTTTCCTCGTCAGTACTCTTCCTTGGATAAAAGGACCCAGCTGGATCTAGAAGCACGCACCTGGGAGTTCGTAAAGTTTTTCCTCCTTATCCTTCCCTTTTCTATCATGAAGACCATCTTGGGTTGTGATGGAGCGGTTCATAAAGCTTGCAGACACTCCAGAAACAGATTGATTTTGGGTTCCGCCATTTATATTCCATTGTCCATGGCAACTTATCAATGGCTTTAGTCCCATGATTGGGTTGTAGATGCCAATCCTTGCAAACTGCACGAAGGCGGGTTTGATCTGCTACATAGAGGCATTCCGTTACCGAGACTATTAAGTCTTGAGGAAGATCTGACCATGGCTTGGTTTCGATATCATCCTGTGGCTTTCTACTTCGTTCGTATGCGCCGTTGAGGGCAGCCATGTCTGCTTCACACTTAATCGCTCTCCCTCCATCATATTATATATAAATATAATTTCTTAATTTAGTTTATATTTTTTAACTTTCCAAATTTGAATCCAACACGTTTTTGCTTTTTTTATTTTATTTTATTTTTTACCACTTCTATTCTTTAAACCATATTTGGAATGATAAAAAATAAGAAGGGATAATCAATTTTATTGTTATGAAAATTTAAGTCCTATTTTTATGAAGAATTTTAGAATTTTATTTTAAAATTAAATGATGGATTTGTAGAGAGTGAGAGTGAGGATTATTATTCCCAATTTAGTGATTATTTTGTCCTTAATATATATGAATAACAATTTACTAAAGAATATTTATTTCATTCTATTCTTTTATATAAAAGAATAAAAAAAATCTATTTATAATAAAATAATAATACTAGCATTACAATTTTAATTAATAATTAAATTAGGAGTTTAATATACCATAGGAAACCTAAAATAAATAATTTTTTTTAATATTGCTCAAATTCCTAAAACTCTTTTGACTTTAATGAGGATTACTAATTTCAACATTAAATTTAAATTTTAAATTAAAAAAAATATCATATATACAAGAATGCAAATAAGTGACTTCTCAACAAAATCATATAAAGATCAAATTCCCAAAAATGAATATAAAATTTATACTTATAATTTCAATTATTAATGAGATTAATTAACTATTTCAAATAATTCAAGTAACTATAAACAATTACTAAAAGAAGTTTAACATAAAGTGATTATCCTTTTAAATTTAGCAATTTCAAACGCATTTTAAGAAAGGAAAGAAAAATATATCACACATCAAATTAAATAACTAAAATACTCAAAATATTATCAAAAAAAAAAAAAGAAAAAAAAAAGGAAAGAAAACTATATTATGCATCAAAATAAATAATTAAAATACTAAAAATAATATAATATTTAAAAAACAGTATAATGTTTATGAAAAAAATCTAAGACACAAAATATAATCAATATGACGTCAAGTGTAAATTATCAATATAATATGACAAATACATAGTAGTGGAGCCATGGATGAGGATGTCATCTTTGTAGGTGAGAATTAGGATTTTTGTTAGAGTTGGTGACTAGAATTTTATTTGGTTTGACCCGAAAAGTTCGTAGTGTGGCATATGTGGTAAAGAAAAATTATGAGATTTTTTTGGAGGGTTTGTGATGATAGCGGAGGGATCAGACCAAATTTAGGGTCATGATCTTTATGCCTATGCAGTAGCCACTAGAATCTTTTCCATTTTGTACCAATTTTTTGACATAATGGATTTTCTTTTTTTCTACCTATATGTTCTTATTTTGTTTTGTTCTTGTTGCCTATTCTCGTTTTTTTTTGTAACAACTTTGTTCTTTCACTACATTATAATGTTTTTGTTATCCTTTTTCTTCTTTTATTGCCATGAGACATTGATCTTCCTCTTCTCTTTTCATTTGAATAAATATTTTTTTAGAAGCTTAAGGCCAATATTTTCCTTATTTCTTTATTTCTTTTGATTTTCAGAAGCTTTTTATTTTTTATGAGCATATAATAATAGAGTGAAAACCAAGAGCATCACAAATAAGCATTTCATATCATATAACAAGTTCTTGTAGTTACCTTTGATTACAAAGCTTCAAGATGATCACTAATGTATTTGATTTGTTTTATTTATTTATTTAACATATAAATAATGGGTCCAAATCATGAAGTGTTATGCTATATACATGGAGGCCAACTAGTGAAGGGTATTGATGGCTTTGAAGAATATAAAGGGGTCACATTGATGCCATATGTGTGAAAGAGCATATTTCATATATTTATTTTATATACTAAACATGGATACAATTAAATATTGATATATGGTGAAATTCTATCCACCTTATGCAAGGTTAGATCATGATTATAATGTAGCCATGTTTGAACTAAGGAAATTGAACTTTAGATAAGCTAATTGGGTTGAAGAAAATAGACCTGAACATTGGTCGATGTCCAAGTTTCCCAAAAAAAAGATAGGGCAAAATAATGAAAAATCTTGTACAATCATTTAATACTTAGGTGAAAATTGAATCGTCATCACTCTATTTGCAACTTTCTTATAGAGTACATGATAAAGTTGGACAACATGCTAGTCAAGCACAAAATGGAATCAATGAAGTGGAAGGTTTCGTTAGCACAAAGATCGAGGAAAAAATACACATGAATATTGTCAAGGGAGAGACATTGCCTGTTAGTTCCTTTATGAATGGCATTTTTGGTATTTTTATTTGGAAGGCATTATTAAATATCAACATCATTCATAACACTCTTGTACTTATAAGGCTTGACAAATGACAGGAATCCTATGTGAACTTACATATGCAATTATACTTTTGATAAGTCAAAATGTATATGATTTTATGGAAGACTAATACAAATTCATGAAATAAGAATTGATATACTTGGGCTTTTTTTCTAGTATTGAGACTCATAACATGCTAAAAGTTGATAAAGATGGTGTCGTTCGCAACATTACTTTGTGTACTATTCTCTTAAACCTCCTTATACTAAACACCATCCTCAACGGCTAAGAAAAAAAAATTGAAAATCACAATTCATGGAAAAAAAAGAAGATAACATATTGTTCTTATTGTCGTGGAACTAGTCACAATCACAAAACATGCAAGAATCCAATATCTTGATTATTATACATGTTTTTTTGTTTGAATTTTTACTTCATTGTTATTTCATACTAAACTTCATTGGTATCCTTTTAATTTTCATGTAATTAAGATGCATTTCCAATAATGTGAATTTCCTTATCTCACCAATATGGAAGGTAATCACACTTAGTTTTATTGCATGTGTAGGCAAGTTTCATGCCAAAGTAAATACATGTGTTAACTCAA
Organism: Vitis riparia; assembly: GCF_004353265.1. Taxonomy (NCBI): domain Eukaryota; kingdom Viridiplantae; phylum Streptophyta; class Magnoliopsida; order Vitales; family Vitaceae; genus Vitis; species Vitis riparia. Next base: position 26,017,143 of record NC_048444.1, read on the forward strand.
GAGCGAATGACCCAATAGCAAATTGGTGGAAACAAAACCAATAGGTAATTTTAATTAATAGACTCAATTTGCTATTCTTCTTTCTGCTCCTTTTTGTAGCTCAAACTGCCATTACTAGATCTCCCACCCAAGCTATGATGTGAAACAATTCTACATGAAACATTTCATAACCAAAGCATCCCTCACATACAATAAAAAATAGTCAATGGGCCAAATCTTAAAGGAAACCCAACTTGCAATAGACTCTAATTTCTATTGTTAGATGAACACCTGTGCAAATAGTTAGAAAACCAAAGTTAATTAATTCTTATCTTAAATGCTTCAATATTGATCTACATGAATATGTTCCAACCATGAAAAACATTAATACTGCTTATGCAAATACCTTTTAATGTAGAATTCTCCTTCACCTTCTTAAGAGATTTACACAAATCAATGTGCTTGCCTAGAGGTATAAACTAAATAACAAGAAGTGCAAATTGGACAAGAAACCAACTTTTGAGACTACTCCACTGGGTTTCATACCACTCGGTTTGAGAGCTAAAAGATAGAGCATGTCCATCTCACACCCTAGAGTGAATTATGCTCCTATGTCCTTGGCAGGGAGACAGAACAAATTGATCTTCTTAAAGAAGCTTAAACGAGGGAATGCTGGAGGGATGTGTGTTCTATGGACATGAGGAAGAGATTGACAAACAACCAATCTAATTGTTCTTTAGCAATCACAAATGTAGTTGTCAACACTATTGTCAAAGACCAACAACACTCATGCAACCTCGATACAAATCATGTGGAATCATATAGGTAAGGCTGTTGAACAAAATGTGAGAAATGCAATCCACAGGGAGGAAAGGTCTTGTAGAAGTATCTAGTTTCTGTTGTTGTAGCACCTGTGAATATAATTAGAAAGCTAAAATTATGAATATAGTGTTGGGATATTTATAGGTGAATGGAAATTAAGACATACCATTTCAATTAGACACAACTCTTCCTAATGGACACAACTTGTGTCAAAGGATATGTCAAGTATTTAAGACACATCTCTTCTAAGAGTCACCAGAAAACCTATAAATAGGCCTCCCCATGGCATTTCTCATTCATGCCATCATCAATTCTCTCCATTTCTTCTCCTTTCTTCCAAGTGCTTGGTATTCAAGAGAGTTCAAGTCATCAAGGGATTCGTTTTTCTTGTGATTTGGAGTGCAACTATCACAAGAAAGTGATCGTTGTATCCTAGGAGACGATTGTCAACAAATCGTAAGCACCTGTGATTGGCAAATTTGTCTTAAGGACATAAAGTCAAACTCTAGCCTCGATAAACCGTTTGTAAGATTCAATATTTACTTACCTTCTCATTTATTTATTATACATAATTATTTGACCATATATTTGTGATAATTCCATAATAACAATCTTAAGACAAATTTCTTTTTTATCTTTTGCTTATATCTGTGTTTTTAATACAGTTAATAACTTGGCCTTTACAAATATTATTGATACCCCTGTTGTTACACCTACTACTACCCATGGTGTGAAACCAGAGAAATTCACTGGGTTGGACTTCAAACGGTGGCAACAAAAGATGTTGTTTTATCTCACAACACTTAACTTGGCCAAAGTGTTGCATGAAAATGCACTTACCTTAAAGGAGGGAGAGACTGACAAGAAAATTGTGGCAACAATTGAAGCATGGAAACATTCAGATTTTCTATGCAAAAATTACATCCTCAATTGACTTGACAACACGATGTATAATGTGTATAGTCAAGTGAAGACAACCAAGGAGCTGTGGGAGTCTTTGGAGAAGAAATACAAGACTGAAGATGCTGGCATGAAAAAAATTCATAGTTGGCAAATTTCTAGATTACAAAATGGTTGACTCCAAGACAGTGACAAGCTAAGTCCAAGAGCTTCAAATAATGTTGCATGAATTACATGCTGAGAATATGGAATTAAGTGAGTCATTTCAAGTTGTAGCAATTGTTGAAAAGTTACCACCATCTTGGAAGGACTTCAAGAATTAACTGAAACACAAGCACAAGGAAATGGGGCTTGAGGACTTGATTGTGAGACTGAAAATTGAGGAAGATAATCGTGTCTCTGTGAAGAAATTGGGAAAACATCCCATGAAGTCCGAGGCAAACTTGGTGAAACCAAAGGCTAATAAAAAAAGAAAGCACTTTGGTGAAGGTCCAAGTCAAGGGAAGAACAAATACAAGAAGTTTGCTATGAAGTGTTACATTTGCAATAAGCAAGGCCATAGGGCCAAGGATTGTCGCTTGAAAGGACAAAGTAAGGAAAATAAAACACATGTGACTGAGGAAGAGGAGTTGGCAAACATGCTTTCTGCATTGGTACTGTTTGAAGCCAACATGGTAGATAACCCAAACGAATGGTGGGTTGACACAGGTGCCACTCGTCATGTTTGTGGAGAAAGAAACATGTTCTCTACATATGTACTAGTCAATGGTAGAAATTTGATCATGGAAAATTCTACCACATCTAGGGTTGTGGGAATTGGAAAAATGGTGCTAAAGATGACTTATGGAAAAGAACTTGTTGTCACAGATGTGCTATATGTGCTTGATATTCGCAAAAATCTTGTTTCTGGTTCTATGCTTAGCAAAAATTGGTTCAAGTTAGTTTTCGAGTTTGAAAAATTTGTATTCATGAAAAATGGGATGTATGTGGGCAAGGGGTATATAACCAATGGCCTGTTTAAGATGAATGTAATGACTATTATGTGTGATTTCAATAATAATAATGCAAGTACTTCTGTTTACTTGATTGAGTCTTTTACTTTGTGGCATGATAGGTTAGGACATGTTAACCATAAAACTTTAAAAAGGTTGATTAACATGAATTTGTTGCCTTCTTTTAGCATTGATTTTAAACATAAATGTGAAGTGTGTGTGGAAGTCAAGATGGCTAAGTTGCTGTTTCATTCAATTGAAAGGAACACAGAACCTATGGATTTAATTCATAGTGACATCTGTGACTTAAAGTTTGTACAAACAAGAGGAGGAAAAAGGTATTTTATTACCTTTATAGATGATTGTACAAGATACTATTATGTGTATTTGCTAAGAAGAAAAGATGAGGCCTTAGATGTGTTTAAACACTACAAGAATGAGGTTGAAAATCAACTTAGCAGAAAGATTAAGGCAATAAGAAGTGATAGAGGTGGAGAGTATGAAGCTCATTTTGGAGAATTTTGTTCAGAACATGGAATAATCCACCAAACTACTGCTCCTTATTCACCTCAATCGAACGGTGTTGCTGAACGCAAGAACCGTACATTAAAGGAAATGATGAATGCCATGTTGATAAGTTCGGGTCTACCCTAAAACTTATGGGGAGAAGCAATTCTTTCTGAAAACCACATTCTTAACAAGATACCACACAAGAATAAGGATGTAACTTCATATGAGTTATGGAAGGGTCACAAACTCTCTTATAAATATTTGAAAGTGTGGGATTGTTTGACTAAAGTAGGAGTGCAAAAGCCTAAACAAGTTAAGATTGGGCCTAAAACTATTGGTTGTATATTTATTGGATATGCAAACAATAGTAGTGCATATCATTTTCTTGTACATAAGTCTGGCATTCCTGATATACATGAAGATACAATTATTAAGTCTAGGAATGCGTCATTTTTGAGAATATTTTTCCTTGTAAAGAAAAGCAAGAAGTAAGTTTAAATAAGAGAACTTATGATACTGCAAATGGTAATCATCAAAATGAGGAAGAACCAAGACGCAGTAAGAAAGCCAAGAAGACAAAGTTTTTTGGCCTGGATTATCTAACTTACATGTTAGATAACGAACCCAAGACATTCAAAGAAGCAATGTCAACACTAGAAGCCCCATTTTGGAAATATGTTATCAATAGTGAAAATGAATCCATCATGCATAACCACACATGGAAATTGGTGGATTTACCATAAGGAAATAAACCTTTGGGTTGCAAAAGAATCTTCAAGAAAAAGATGAAGCTTGATGGAACAATAGATAAGTACAAGGCTAGATTGGTAGCCAAAGGATTTAAACAAAAGGAAGACCTTGATTTCTTTGATACATATTCACCAGTTACAAGAATAACATCTATTAGAGTGCTAATTGCAATCGTAGCATTGCATAATTTCAAAATTCATCAAATGGATGTTAAGACAACCTTTTTAAATGGCGAGTTAGAAGAAGAAATATATATGGAACAATTTGAAGGGTTTGTTGCTCCTGGACAAGAAAAGAAGGTGTGTAAGCTGATAAAGTCCCTATATGGGCTAAAACAAGCACCAAAACAATGGCATGAGAAATTTGACAAAGTAATGTTGTCAAATGATTTTAAAATTAATGAATGTGATAAATATGTATATACAAGGAATACACAAAGTGAGTATGTCATTGTGTGCCTGTACATGGATGATATGTTAATTACTGGTAGCAATAATGATGTCATTAAAGCTACCAAGAAAATGTTGACCAGTTATTTTGATATGAAAGACATGGGTGTCGCAGACGTGATCTTAGGTATAAAAATAGCCAAGACATCTAGTGGACTAATATTATTTCAATGTTATTACATCGAGAAAATTCTTAAACGGTTTAACCAATCTGATGATAGTCCAATTAAGACACCAGTAGATTTAAATCTACATTCAGCTAAAAATAATGGTCCAGCAATTGACCAGTTGGAATATTCTCGTATCATTGGTAGTGTAATGTATGTCATGAATTGCATGCGTCCAGACATAGCATACGCAGTTAATAAACTAAGTAGATTTACTAATAATCTGGGAAAAGACCATTGGAAGGTGTTGGTTAGGGTTTTTAGATATCTAAGATACACCCTAAACTATGGACTTCATTATTTAAGGTATCCATTCGTACTAGAAGGATATAGTGATGCAAATTGGATATCTGATACAAAGGACTCAAAGTCCACAAGTGGATATATATTCACAATTGGTGGCGTTGCGATATCATGGAAGTCATCTAAACAAACATGTATTGCAAGATCAACGATGGAATCTAAATTTATTGCTTTAGATAAAACAGGGGAAGAAGCAGAATGACTTCATAATTTTCTAGAAGACATTCCATGTTGGCCAAAACCAGTGCCTGCAATATGTATACATTGTGATAGCCAATCAGCGATTGGAAGGGCACAAAGTAGCATGTACAATGGTAAGTCTCGACACATCCGTCGCAGACATAATATTGTAAGGCAATTACTTGCAAATGGAATTATTTCCATTAATTATATTAAGTCAAAGGACAACCTGGCGGATCTACTAACTAAAGGATTGTCTAGAGATCAAGTAAACTGCTCATCGAGGGGAATGTGATTAAGGGTTTCATAATGGAAACCCAACCTAGCTGACTGGATCTAGGTTCAATGAGGACAACTAAATTATGAAATACTCTATGAAGGACACTAGGGAAAAATAAATTCATACCCATTCCTATGGTGAACTAGTGCTATACAAGATGTGTTTAGGATAAACTATGCTTTTAATGATTCTAATAATTTGAAAGAGTTCAAGTGGAGCATGGTAGAATACTCGCCATAGGAATCACCTGTGAGTGTGAAATGGGGCCGTTTCTATGAGAATTTTTAAGGTTGAAATTCTCTAAAGCACTTATGAAATCGGGAATTGTTCAAGGCTAAAATGAACACAACCGTGAGAATCAATGGTGATCTGGAAAAGAATTATGTGAATACTATTGTCTTGATTTACATCAATAGATGAATAGTTCAAGACATCACATTCACTGATTAGCTAGTAAATCCGATAGTATTTCACTAAGAAAGGTTTAAAGCCACAAACTATCTATCCTGATGCAATCACTTTCCAATTTTGTACTCTCTTGATTGTTTAGTTTTCCATTTGCCTTTTTTAAGTCAATTTCCATTCATGTGGGGGATTGTTGGGATATTTATAGGTGAATGGAAATTAAGACATACCGTTTCAATTAGATACAACTCTTCCTAATGGACACAACTTGTGTCAAAGGATATGTTAAATATTTAAGACACATATCTTCTAAGAGTCACCAGAAAACTTATAAATAGGGCCCCCCTTCCATGACATTTTTCATTCATTCCATCATCAATTCTCTCAACTTCTTCTCATTTCTTCCAAGTGCTTGGTATTCAAGAGAGTTGAAGTCATAAAGTGATTCGCTGTTTCTTGTGATTTGGAGTGCTACTATCATAAGAAAGTGATCGTTGTATCCTGGGAGACGATTGTCAACAAACCATAAGCACTAATGCCGGGCAAATTTGTCTTAAGGACATAGAGTCAAACTCTAGCCTCGATCAACCGTTTATAAGATTGAATATTTACTTACCTTCTCGTTTATTTATTATACATAATTATTTGACCATAGATTTGTGATAATTCCAAAATAACATATAGTTGCAAAGTTTTGTAGAAAACTTGTGCATTAATATGATAGAATCTCTTCCAAGCATTAAAAATATGAATGTAGCAGATGTAAATAGCCAGCTAGAAAGGAATTCTCCTTCACCCCTATCTTTGGGAACTAAATGTGATCCTATTCTTAATTGGTTTTAAAAAAAATCAAAATGATTAGTTAGAGGTATGGAATAGAAATAAGGGAGTAAAACTTGGTCAATACACGACCCCATTTTTGAGACAAAACTCTAGTACTAGTTTGCTACCATTATTAATTTCTTGGCACTAATAAAAAGTTTATCATATTGTTGTTGCCAATGTTGAATCTAAAGTTTTGGATTTTCTGATTATTGATTAATTTATGTGATCATTGTAAGCTTATGAAGAAAAATTAAAAAGAAAGAACTAAGAAAAATTAGAACAAGTTATGTAAACAAAGCTTATATAAAAGGGGAGGAAAAAGAATCAAAGATGCCAAAATAATTGTGGTTTATGTTTGTAGGTGTAATTGTGGTCAAGGAAATAAAGGAAGAGGGTGGTTTTGTTCACCAAACAATGAAGGAATAAGTCAAACTTTTACATTCCTTAAAATGACATGAAAAAGGGCGCAATGCAAGACAAAACAAAAAAAATAGGGATGGGAGGTCTAAAATTTAATATTATAATTGTTAAACATTTGGTCATTATGCATATGACTATAGAAATTTCATCAAAAGAATATAAACAACCATACATGTGGATTCAAAAGTATATTTGTGGAGCATGATAAGTGACAAAATGATAAAATGATCATATTACTTTTTAAGAAATGGCAAAGAGGAAGTTAGATCTTGATTGATTTCCTTTTCTTTTAAATAGAAGAAATCAATTTGTTTCACAATGATTTTATCAGTCTTTAATGTTCCATACTCTATAATATGACAAAGTAGTAGAAATTTCTTCTTACTATCAGCTTAAGAAATGCCTAAAGAATTTATGAAGAAGCATTTGATTGTATAGTCAAAGAGGGTAGTTGTCTTCTTGATAAATGTGACTTACACATAAATGCAATATAGGATTTTTTTTTTTTTTGACAAAAACCACATTAATTTTATCAAATATTCGAAATATGCAAGAGGTCCTTCCCCACAAGGTTGCCATTAGAGTGAGACTTCCAAGGGGATAGATGTCCCCTTGATAAATGTGTTTATACCCTTGATAAATATATGACTCATCTATAAACACAACAAAGAAAAAAAAACTACATTAATTTTAACAAATATTGGTAAAATATGTATATGAGAAACAACATAATGTATAATTAAGAAAACAAAGGAGATGAACAAAAGAAGAGAAAAAGTGAAGTTGTAGTGCATATGCTGACAAATATGATATATTTTATCATTTTTTCATTTTGCCTATTTCTATTTTACATTCCATTATTATTAGCAAGCTCATAACATAAAATAAAAATTTGACAATTTATTTAGGAATAGTGAGGTGCATAAAATAAAATTGTAAGTTTATTACCTTTTTTTTGACTCCACTCATGCCATTAAAGTTTTATACCGAAACTGACCATGAAAGAAAATAAAGATCTTTAAAAACAAATGTCAAGAAAATAATAATCACATATAGTTAGAACAAAGTATTAATTTCAAATTAAAGATACAATATATAAAATTCAGAACTCTAGGTGAAGGTGTCATTCACTTGTTCACTAAATGAACTAACAAGTGCTTTGTAAGGCAACCTCAGGTTGCAATATACCAAGTTATTTCCTAAAAAGAATGGACAAAATAGACTAGTATTTGTTACTAAAAGTTGGAATAATGAACTTTTTTTTGTTGGTGGATAGATTAAATACAAGGAAACAAAACAAAAATTTCAAACTTGTTTCATGATCATATATATATGTAAGAAAAAATACATGACACAGTGTCATATTTTTAGAATTCAACATGATAAAAAAAATATCAAAACTAGTGGAGTCAAATGTTTCATAATTTCCCTTAAAATCACTAATTTTAAAGAAATATTGGGAAAATGTAATAAAAATAGTGAAAATAGGATTTTGTGGTTACCTGGAACTTTGGATACTAAAATATATGGATCAAATATGTCAATATGAATGAACAAACTGAAAATATTAGTGTGAATTAGCAATTTAAATTATTTTTTAGCAAATATTTCTCTAAATAATTTCATAAAGAATTAAAACTAATCTAATTAAGTAAAAAACCGAGGACCTATAAGAATTTGAGGAAACATTAAAATGAATTTATTTTTTTAGAAACTAAAATTCATACTTAGTTCCTACTATTAGAATGGTACATGTTACATTTTTTGAATTTTTCTCCAAGAAAACAAACACTCCTATTATGACAAAAAAATTGAAAAGAAACCACAAAAATGAGATGATTGTGAAATTATCAATTAACAAATTTTTTTGGTGCACATAAGAGATTGAGAGCCTAAAGAAGCTTGGAAGAAGAGTTAGGAGCTTCATGAAGAGTGTTTCATGCAGATGATGAAATAAGCAAGGGGTGCAATTCTAAGGTTTTGTGATATAAGATAAGCTTTTATATAATATGATCAACAAAATTTTTGGAGCACATAAGGGATCTGAGATCCTAGAGAAGTCTTGAAGAAGAGTTCAAAGCTTCATGAAGAGAACTTCACACAGATGATGAAATGAGTGAAATGTGCAATTATAGGGTTTTGTGATATAAGATGAGCCTTTATAGGATACAATTAACAAAATTTTTAGGGCACATAAGAGATCTACGAGCCTAGAGAAGTTTTGAAGAAGAGTTTAGAGCTTCACGAAGGAAGCTTCACATAGAGGATGAAATGAGTGAAGGGTGCACTTTTAGGGTTTTGTGATATAAGATAAGCTTTTAGAGGATATGATTAACAAAATTTTTGGAGCATATAAGAGATATGAGAGCCTAGAGAAGTTTTGAAGAAGAGTTCAGAGGTTCACTAAGAGAGCTTCACACAGAGGATGAAATGAGCCAATGGTGCAATTTTGGTGCAATTCTAGGGTTTTGTGATATAAGCTAAGCCCAGGATTTTGTGATATAAGATAATTTGTTAATTTTGGGCCATATAAAAGAATTTTATTTTGCAAGTATAATTTTATATGCATTGTATTAAAACTTGAATCTTAAACTTACATGATTTATGTATGATGTATAAACTTTGTTTTATCCTTTTTTAACTTTAGAGTTATTCATTATAAAAAAATTTGCATTTTAGACTTGCAATTTTTTTTTATTTGTATATTTTAATGTAAACAAGCAATATAAACATGCAGTTTTATATTATTTTAGAAAAGCCTCATATTGATCAATTTGTGGTTTTTTCTATAACAAATAATGTATTTGCCTGGTATGCTAGGCAAGCATGAAAAGTTCCACTTGACATAAAATGTTTCAAACTTCGAATTATTTTTTCTTCCCATTTGTATCAACTTGAAAGTTCACTTAAGTTTTGTTGTGATGTATTGTTAAAGATCATACTATCATATTTCTCTCATGATTAGAATGAGAAAAAAATAAAAATAATTCAAATGCATTATAACCTAACAACTTCCATTCATATTGAAATGACATAAATATAAAATAAAATTGGATTTAAAGAAAAATTTATATATTAACTATAAAGATAAGATGACTAAAGTTTGAATCAATCATTTGTTAAAAAAATTAGACATAAAATAACTTTAGTTTATATCTAAATCCAATTTGTATTTTCTCTCATAAAATTTCATATGTTTAAAATTTGTGAAATTATGAATTTTGATATTTTATCCAATTAAAATATATGAGGACATTAAAAAAAAAAAAAAAACTAAGATGATACTAGGACACACTTTCTATATTTTATTATTAATTATTAAAAATAAAAATATGTGAAGGGCTTGGGAATTAAACCCAAGCCTCCAACATGATATAATGCATTAAATTTTCTATAATAACCACTTGGGCTACCTAGATCTTTGATGTATTTTGCATTAAATTTTACATATATTGTTTGTCCTCCTAGATTAATTTTAATTATCTTATTTTAAAATTTTATTTAATAAATTGTTAAAAATATAAGCAAACAATAATCTTATTAACGAGTCTCTCTCCATATATATATATATAGACACACACATGATGAGCATTGAATATGAGAATCAATTATATTTGAAATTGTACGTTAAGAGCATGTTTGAATACAATTTTTATTTTTTATTTTTTATTTTTTATTTTTTGTTTTTAAAATTAAAGTCTTACATAAAATATGTAAGTGTCTATACAAAAATTAGATAGATACCTCATATATTTGAAAATATTTTTAAAAATTTTAAAATCTAATGAAGTAAAAAAATTTCACTTCCTCATTAAAAAAAAAAAAAAAAAAAATTTGAAAAGAGTTTTCAAAATACAAACTATTTTTTTTTCCCTTTTTGTACAAGAGTTCTTATGTTTTGTAAAAGAATTTCTATTTTTAAGAATAAAAAATAGGAAGTGTATTCAAATGCTACGAAACTTATAGTTTTAGATTTGTATCAAATTTGGTTTAAAAGCATACTCAGGAATGTAGTTATAAATTTTATGAGTGGTACTCCTAAACTGTGTTTTTAGTATTTTTTTATTTTATTTTATTTATTTTTATTTATTTTAAGTTAAAAACTCCTTTTAATTTATAGATTTAAATATGTTGGGGTACAAATAATCTCATTCTTAAACTCAGGAGGTAGGTCACATAAATGATAGTTTTTAGAACATGTTGGAGGATTATGGTGTCAAATGCCATAAAAAATTTGGCTTACCATCATTGGGTGCTACTTGATTTTTAGATAAAATGATTAAAACTTGATCTAATAACTGGTATCAAAGCTAGATTCACGAGTTTGAGTCATAGGAGGATCATGATAGGGGAGAGATTGTTGGATTATAACAAGGGAGAGATTGTTGGATTATAACAATGCCACTGAAGGATGAGTCACCTAATTAATGATGACCTTAGAATAGGTCTACAAGGACATTATGTGGGATTCTATAAAAGGTTTGACCTACCTTGATTGGACACCAATTGATTTTCAATTGAGATGGTTAATGCCTAATCTAAGGAAATCTTCAAAAGCGGAAAATGCAAAAAAAAAAGGTTAAATAATATATAAAATGAAAAATATATAAAATATAGGAAAATAGAAAAAAAAAGGTTTATTAATATATGCTGACATGGAATGTAATTAAATCTTATATATAGTATTTTCATTTATATATGCCTAAAAGCTAAGGTGTAAAACATCCCTATAAAAGCTCATTTCACACAAAACCCTAGCATATCCATCTTTTTCTTATCTCTTCCTTTATGTTTCTCCCTAAAGCCTCCAACTTTCTTAGATCTCTCCAACACTCTTAAAGTGTTGTCAATCTATGAGTAAGTTCATAGTGACATTCCGATTCTTGATTTCTTTTTAGTTCTCTTATCATAATAGGAGGGCTTTATTTGGTTTGGAAAATGGTTTAATAAAGGGCAATAAGCTTAGTTTTGAGAATAAATATAAAGTTTATTTTTTATTAAAATAAAATAATTTAATATTTTTTTTCTAATTTTTGTATTTGTCCTTGGATTTAGATTTGGATTGGTTTTAATTCTTTGTGATATTAAATTGAGAAAAAAAATTATAGAAAATATTTTGAATTTGTTAGTTCATATTAATAATTTTTAGTTTTTTTCATTTATATTTGTGTTAAATATGTGATTCATGTATTTTTTCATGTAAAGTTCTTCATTCTCTTTATCACTTCCTCTCATTCCATCTTCAAAATCATAATTTCAAAAGGAGATTATGGAAAATTTTGCTCCATTAATGTGTCATACATATCTAGTTGATAGTTTTCCCATATTTTTTAACCACCTTATTGAATTTTGAAAATTTGATAATATATAGGATGCTTTTAATTTCTTATTTAAATGATTAATAATTAGCAAAAAAAAAAAAAATTGAGTTTTTTGCTTAAAAACTAAAAACTTATTATCATTCTTGTTTTGAGCTAAAAATATCAGCCAATGTTAGGTTTTCTTTCAACTAGAGGTACAAATTTTATATGTATATCCTTTCTTAGAGATTAACACTTTGCATTGATTGTATGTCCTAGTTAGTTTCTTTATTAATATTTTTTCTCATAATAATTTTATTTTCTTTTATGATTAGTTTTGCTAACAGAAGACAAAATTTCAATGGCATGAGTGGAGTCGGAAAAATGAGGTACCATACTTAATTTATTCTATGCACTCTAGAGAGGTTGATATGAACTATTCTATTAAAGATCATGAAGTCTTGTGGGTCGTGTTATTGCTAATTTGCTTTCACATTGTGGAAGAATACAAGGCAAACATGTTGTTACATCAGTTTGATATGAGGTATGTGTCAAAACCATGTGATACAAATGTTAGGTCACAAAATATCAATTTGAAGAACCCATATGAAAGTTAATTATTTGCCTATCAGATAGTTGAATATGTTTAGCCTTATTAGTATATGTATCATGAAATGACATTTTTCATCAATGAACTTGTATGGGAAATAATTTAGAATTTTTGGAGTCAAATTTCATTTCTAATAGGGACATATAAAGATTTTGGTGACAACAATTATAATTTTTTTTATTTTTATTTTTATTTTTTTAATGGTATATGCATGTTGTAGTTAAATGACATTTCTCATTAATGGACCATTAAAAATGACTTTAAAGACGTGGCAAAAGGATAATTTGGTTCCAAAAAATGACTATAAGCATTTGTTTAAAGAAAAATGACTTTGTGTTTTAAGAGGGTGGATAGTTGTGAAGTTTTTGAAATGATATTCATAATTTCCCAATTTGGTGTAGTTTTAATATTGAGGCCGAGTTTCTTTTGGATTAGTTGCTAGTTGAATATATATTTAGACTTCACAAGTTTCTTATTTAATGCTCATGTACGATAGGGTATGCACACATTTTCATAGATGTTTGAATTGAATTTAATGGTGAATAGAATTTCATAAGTGATAAGGAAATATTATTTTGTCCATGCAAGTTTTATAATGTAGTGCTATGTTGTTAATTGCATTATAAATGAGCTTCATAAGGTGTGGATTAGAGGAAGGCTTAGAAAGCATAATGATATGGTGTCGAGAGCTTTTTATAACTACTAAAGAAGATGTTGCCATTGAGGCAAAGATACTAGAAACTTTTTTGATTTGTTGAAAGCCAAGTAATCTCATGAATAGTTAAAAAGGAAAAAGGTTTATAGGAGTATAACTAGTGGCTTTGGGAAACCACCACTTAAAAAGCAAAACAGTTATGCTTTTTTCGTAAGGGACATTTACCTTCATGAATTGCATAGATTCTTGTAGGCATTGTATATTTCCTTTTGTCTCCTAACTTTCTAGCACATCTCAATCATCTTTTGGAGTGTTTTAGACTTGTTCTTATGTTTTTTTATTTTTTATTTTATCTTTATTATTTATTTTATCACATCCTTCATTTTACTAATTCTTTCCAATGAATGTGTTGTTTGTATTAAAAAAAATGATGAACTTATCCTAGTAACTTAAAAATTTTGTTCCTAGGATATCGTATTGTTTGAAATGAAATTTGCTAATTGCTATGGTTCGGTTTTGTTGACAATGTGATGTTATAAGTATTGTGTTCAACTAGTATTGTAATTTATTTATTTATTTATTGTCTTATGGCTTAGCTTGACTTTCAATCAATAGTATATGTGCTTGATGAATACTTTTATCATAGCTATATATATATATTTATAATGTTTAATTTTTTTATGGTGGAGAGTGGGAAGCGAACTATAGCACTAGGTATCTAAATTAGCTAGTGTTGATATTTATATATTAATTACTATATCAATAAGTCTTTTTGTTTGTTTATTGATTTATGAGGTCCTATTCAATGTGATTTTTTTTAATAGTGCTCCTCGATATATAAAGAAAAAAGATTATGATAATATTACCTATGAATGCATATATGATGTTGATGATCCCGATTTAGGTTTGAATATTCCCAAGCCTAAAATTCCAAGTGTTGAAGAATCAAATAGATGTCTTCAGTAGTCTCGTAGACCCATGATCTTCCACCCGACGACACTTTCTTGATCTTTCTAGTAGGGGAAGAGAGGGTGGATGCTATGACTCTCTTTCTCTTTGGAGGAGGAAGACAAGTCTATGGAAAAACTATGAAAACCCTAACCCCTAAGGGGGTATTTATAAGGTTCCGTAGTAGGTAAGGGATTGGGTCACTTAATCTAGCCTAAAATGGGCCCTAATGGATTAATTAATCCAACAAGGCCTAATAGTTAAACAATTAACCTAATCCAGAAACCTTGTTCATTAGTCCTATGCAATTTTACATAATTACCAAAACACCCTTATGCACAAAAGTGAACTTAGACCCAATTTGATCCTTATAACCCATGCCAACAAGGTATTTGAGAGAGTGGGGACCATAGGGACCCATAGGAGTATTTAATCCTTTATAATCCAATTCTGAAGTTGATTCAACATCCTACTACAGAGAATCAACTGAACTCCAATATCCTATGTAAATAACAAAGAGACACTACGTATTTAGGTCCTTTATACTAATGGTTCAATAGGGGGATAATATACCTTAGATAATTAAAAAAAATCCTTGATAGTTCATCATTTATAGTGGTAAACACCCCATCATTAACTAATAAGGATGAATAAAAGTGAAACTAGAATATCATTAGTAAAATTTCAGATCTAATTAGTTTTTGGATTATATGAATATCCTTGATGGTTCATCTTAGGTTCTATTTAAGTTTATTAACTCAAAGAATTAAAGTTCATTATAGTTGCTAGTAAAATTTTTGGATATTTTTGTGATCATTCTTCATTAAATTAAGTCAACCCATTATTTAGTTTCTAACTACTTTCCCATCTCATTTTTGTGCTGTAGGAATAATTTAATCCAATTGTTAATGTAGAAGGCTGAGACCTTTTACTCGACATGGTGCATGGGTAAGCAATAGTATTCCATTTTCAATTATTTGCATTTATTAAAGGCAAAAGAAATTAAATGTGAAGGAATGTATTTAATACCTTTTTTAGCAAATGCACAAAGGAGTAGGGATTTGGAGGCATGTACTGTGCCATATTAATAGTCCAGTGAGAATCTTTCCTAACTGTTTTGCTTATTTTGCATTTATTTCCTCATTTTCTTTATGATACATAAAAATCATTTTCCAAGCTCATTACCTTGGCTTCCTTTTTCCACAGTTGGAACCCTAGACCAACCTTCTTGCAAAGACAAGAGCTAACACTAGGCATTGCTAGTCTCTTGACCTGTTTGTTTGTTTTTTGTTTTTGTTTTTGTTTTTTTTTTAGTTATATTCTCTCTATATTTTGTTGTTTTCTTTAATAGTTGATAATTGCCCATTGTGCAACTACCAAGTTGTAGGAGCAGCTTCCTTTATGACACATGAAAATCATTTTCCATTTATTTCCCCATATTCTCTCTATGACTTTTTTTTTTTTAATTAGTTATACTCTTTTTTTCTTTCTCTATTTAGTTGTCTTCTTTTATAGTTAATAATTGCCCATGTATAGCTCCCAAGTTGTAAGAGGAGCTACCTTTTTCAGTTGTATTCTCTATGATTGGTAAGTTATTTGATAATAGTTGCTTACTATGCAGCTCCCATGTTGTATCAACAACAACCTTTCGAGTTATGGGAAAGGAAGTTGTGGAACTACCTTTGGTGGCGACATGAGGTGATTGCCAAGGCTAGGTGACTATCTTTTTCTCTTTTAGAGTTTCTTTTTCATTGAGATATTTTTTTAGTTCAAATTATTCTTTTCTCAACAAGCCAATAGTTTGTTTCCATAAAGCAAAATGTGACAGTGGTGATATGACATCCATAAATAATTGTTTCTGTAGGGTTACTTCCAGGTCTTGTACACATGCATCAAAAGACTACTTTGTCTTCTCCAGGTGAAAAGCCTTGTGCTTTCTGTTGTTGAAGGAGTTGAGTCCTTATGGACAAACAAGTTCAAATTCCATAAAATGGAACAAGTGGAGGTATATGTTTGATAACTAAACAAAGGATTAGATCTTTCTTTTATTGAGGAACACAAACATCCTTGATAACTAACACAAAAGTAATTAATCAAGTTGAACTTAAGGTATGAATGACAATGGTTAAGCAACTCAAACAAGGTGACTTGATATTTTCATGAACATCTGAAGACAACATTGTCCATTCCATGATGATGCCTTTGTTTTAACACTCTTGGTTGCCAACTCTAAAAATACAACAAATTTTGATAGATCTTAAGAGTTTTGCTAATGTTTTATTCTTTGTTACACAACATAGTTAGTCATAGTTGATGACAAGTAGCAACTTTGTAGTAGGATTCAATATGGATTTTATCTTTTCCAAGAGCTCATTACCTATTTGAGCAGAACCAACTATTATAATGATGAAATCTTTAGTAGTCGACATTGTATACTTAGAATGCTATTCTTCACACAACTTGGATACATCATATGTAAGTTGTATCATCTAAGTATCATCATAAATTGCTTTTTCCTACTCCACAAAGAGTAGTTAGAATCATAAGGGTTTGAGCTTTGGCTAGGAGATGTTATAAGGTGCTACCATGTAGAGGGCTTTCACGAAAATGAATATTGGGTTATGTGAATTATAGAAAGTAGAGATTGTGATGGTGAAACAAATTGACACTCTCTTAGTCATTGAGAATACATAAAAGGTTAACTTAGTGAAGTATCTAGAAAGCACGAAGGTTGACTTAGGCACAACCTTAACTAAGCAAGAGAAATGAGAGTTTGTGACACTATTGAAGTCTTTTTAATATATATCATTTTGAGATGTCAAGGATATGATTGAGCTAACCCTACTATAGTTGTACACCACTTAATTGTTGACCGTTGTGGCAAAAATTCAAGAAATTTTTATATGAACAAAGAAATATAGGTTGTTAGGAAATTTATAGAGGTTTTTAGAAGCTAGGTTTATCAAGGAACTCTAGTATCCCATTTGGTTCTCCAATACAATAGTTGTACCTAAGAAAAATGGGAAATTGGGAATTTGATTTACAATATAGACCTTAACAAAGCATGCCCAAAATATTGTATTTGCCTTACCAAGCCTAACCAACTAGTAAATGTAATAACAAGAGGCTAAAGATTATCTATTTTGGATGTATATTGATGCCGAGGACATAAAGACAACAACTTTTATAACCAATAAGGGAAGTTATTGATACATGGTAATGCCCTATGGTTAAAAAAAAACATATAATAGAACTTATTAGGGAATGGTCACCTCTATGTTCTCAAATCTTCTAGGAAAACAATGGAGGTCAATATTAATGATATGTTGGTCAAAACTAGAGATGAACTTCACTAGTAGCACTTACAAGAAAGCTTTGAGGTAATGAAAATTTTTGGAATGAAACCCAACCTTGATAAATTTGTTTTTATGGTTGAAAGTGGGAAATTTGTAATCTATATAGTTAGCCATAGGGGAATAGATGTGAACCTGGTCTAAACAAAAGCAATACTCAAGATGCCCTCACTATAATCCATTAGAGATGTCTAATGCTTAACTTATCTAACTGTTTCCATATGTTGTTTTATTTTCAAGTGCTCATATAGATGTTTACATTTCTACAATTTTCTTAGAAAAAAAAAAAAGAAGATGTTTGGAGTGGATGGAGGATTGGAAAGAGGCCTTCCTTAAGGCTTCCAATTATGCCTTCAGTGTAGTCTTAATCAAAGAAGATAAACAGTTGCATTTGCCCATTTATTATGTAAGTAATTGTTTCATGACTTTAAGACAAGGTACTCAATCAATGAAAAGATATTATTTACTTTAGTAATTGCCTAAAAGAAATTGCAAATTTATTTCCATGATTGATGAGTACTTTTATCATAGTTTTAGTTTTTTTTTTTTAAATTTTTTTTTTCCTTTCATACTATTGAATGTTTTTTATGTTGGAGAGTGGGAAAGGAACTACTGTATTGGGTATTTGGTATCTAAACTAGTGTTGATATTTGTGTATTAATTACTATATCAATAAGTTTTTCATTTATTTATTTATTTATAAATTCCTATCCAGTGTCGAATTCTTTAATGGTGTTTTTTGACATATAAGGAAAAAGGAAGATGATAGTATCATCTATGAATGAACGTATGATGATGAATTCAGTAGTACATGTGAGGGGAGAGATGACTGAATGTGAGCATAGAGTGCACATCTCAATATTGCTGATGAAGTGTGTCTAATGTCCATTGTAAGAATCATGTTTACATAAATTGTCCAGTAAAATTTAATGGGGAAGTCTAGCAAATGTTCATTGTAGTGTAGAACCTAGTCTTTTTCCCTTACAAGTGATGAATTCCAATTTATAAAGTGAAAATCATAGATTCCACATCTTAAAGGAGATAGGTTGGGGATGACTGCCATGAAAATATTTATTTTGTTATGTCAAGTTGGTTAGTTATTTAGAGAGAGCATGAGAGACATAACTAGGCCTTGAAAGGTGTCATGGAAGAAAGAATGCATAGAAAAGAAGAATAATTTTGAAGTAAGAATTTTATTGATTCAAATTACAATATGTATCTTAATGTTTGCAGAGACTTTGGAAGTGAGTATGTTAAAACTACATTGCTCGAAACTTAAGGTTGTGGTTGGCGTCTCCTCACTAATGAGAACATTAAGGTAATAGTTATAAACATATCATGAACCTTTTTTTGCTCTAAAACAACCCTACATGAGTTACTTCGTTTCTACTTTTTGTGTAATTCTAATACTCCCATTATTAGACTTATTGGATATACAATCACAAGTTGATCACTATCCCTCTAATTATTCCTTGTTAAAGGACAAGTTATTTTAGTTTCTCTTTATTTACTTTATCCTTGCTAATATTGTATTATGTAATGCATTTTTGTATGAAAGTTTTTATTATGTCATATTTATTTTAAGAATAGAATTATTAGTTTTTAGTATATAACCACTTCATACTTATTGTTTGAATCAATGGAGTCTTAAATTTTTATGACACTTTTGTAAGTAAATTATAAAACGTAAAGGTTAAGATAATTTTGTACCTAATTTTACTATGATCATAATATCAACAACAACAATTTCTTAATCTTCATTTATGTGCAAGATTTTTTTTCATTTTTTTTTTAACTGATATAGGTAAGAGAATTGGTTATTGAGCACTATGGAGAGGTTATTTCATGGACTGAAGCAAGGAGAAGGTCCCAAGTTTTTGTGTCCCAAGGTAAAATTTATATTTATTAGAAAAATGATAAATATCTAATTCACTTTCTCTAAAAATGTTGTACCATCTTTTATGACTTGATGCATGATGCATATATAATTTTCTTAATGCCAAGTAGTGTAATGATGATACTAAAAAGGAGAATCTGGCTAGGTTTAATCTAGCTACGTTTATAAACCATTCATGGTAAGCTACTTATAATATAAAATGCAATTGATGAAAAATAAGACATTTGGAAATTCTAAGTGGCTTTGCTCTTGATGACTTCGATTTTCTTGACAACCTTTTTTAACATTGATAGTGAAAGACCCTACAACCAATAAACACTTGAACTTGGAACTAGTAACATTTTGTTAATGAGGTTATATCATTCCCTAATGATTTGATGTCTTATAAGATCCATCCATGTTGCCAATAGTCTCATCTGCTCCAATTTCTATTGATTACATTTGATTTATTACATACTCAACAGAGACATTAAACAAAATTTCCATTAGCATATGTTAACATGAGGATAGAACTTGAAGCATTTCATCGTTAAAAGGCTGATCTACATTGAGGAAACTTTTTATTATCACTTCTTATATATGTGAAGAGTTGAAAACCTTTGAACTTGCTTATAGAGGCTAGAATTTATTGGTAAAATGAGAAAATTTTAGTTCTTATCATTGCCAGAGTGGCTTAAATTTTATGTGAGCTATTACTGATACTAAAAGGATAAGACCTACCTGCTTTGTGTACATGTTCAATTGGGTGAGGCATACTTGGGTTGAGTAAGAAAACTTGGAATACCAATCAATTTCTTAGTCACAACATCATTTTCGGCTTCATTTTCAACTGGGGAAGCAAGAAATATAGTGACTGGTATATTATAATTTGGGCAACCGTTGACTAGAGAAGATTTTGTGGATAGTGAAATTGATCTTTTTCACTATCCAACCTTAGGATGGGAAAGAGAAGTTTGGATTCATAAAAGCATGTAGACACCAATAGGCCACGTCCATGTTAATGTCTTTTAGTTACCTTTTTAAATATGTAAAGACAGGTGTAATCTCACATATTGTGGTTGCATGTCTCCACAATTGTATCCTTTCATTAATGACTTTAGTAAGCAATTACCATACCTATATGACTCGGTTGTATATTTATACATTCCCTTGATTATGATAAACAAATGTGTAGAGAATTAATTTCTTCAATTTGGTTGCTATCTCTGTAGTTAATGGTAAGATAGTAGAGTAACACAAAATATCTATCATATTATTTCCAATAGTGATATTTTGTTCTTATGTTTCACATAGTAAAGATTTATCTATTTCCATTCATTTAGAATATATTAGCATGCTTCATTTTTTTAAGTTGATTTTGTATTTTTTTAAAAAATAAATTAGTTTATACATTGATCTCTTAACAACATGTGGGTGAAATTTATAAGATTTCAAATTACTTTAGCATCATCAACTTAAAATACTTCAAATATCATTGGCATATATTTTAAACAATTCAGGCTACATTAAATGTTTCATTCATTTTTCTCTGTCAAAAGGTGCATTATTTGAGCACAAAGCCTTATATATATATATCTTAGAAAATTATGTTCTTTCCCTTTATTGATTATTGGATGATCAATCCCATATCCTCAATATAACTTTTTTTGGTAATTGGCTCAATATATAAGCATAATTGGTGAATTCAGACATAGTGCTAAGATTCTAAACATAGTTTGTCAGATCAAATTTATTTTTGTTTTTATAGAGAAAAATTTAAATTTTTTTTAGTTTGGTAGCATAAAAACTAATAGTTCTCATCAAAAGTACACAATATACACTATGGTGTACCCAAATTCTACAAGCTTAAGCTTTTAAGAAAATTTGTTATTTAATATGGTATCATCACCTTGTTTGGTGGGAGGTCAAATGTTACCTCGTCAACATATGTTTATCTCCTCAATTTATTAAGTTCACCCTACTTGTGATGGATCTTTTTGGGGAAATGTAAGAATCCTTTCGGTTGCTTATTTAAAAAAAATGAGATTGAGAAACCAATAATGCATGTTTTGCCAAGTAAAAAATTTAAGGAAAATAAAAGGACTTTTGTATTTAAAAAAAAAAGAAAAAAATAATCTAAGGATCAACAACTCTTCTCAAGGAGTTTTTTTTTTTCCTTGGGATCATGTGTGTAAAAGAATAATTGTCACCAATTCTAGATGAAACTCATTTGAGGAGATAATGGCCAATAAGCATCACTATAATGAGTATAACAAATGTTAGTGTAGCGATTCGTTGTTCCTTAGGCCTAACCAACACTTAATGATGATTGCTAATGGATTGGACTAAACATGACTGTTGCTAGTTGGCCAATGAAGTTTTTGGATGTAGCCTAGTTCTCATACAATTTGCAAAGAAGTAATGTGACATTTAAAAGCCAATTCAAGCTAGCTATTAGCCCTTTGACATGAAGCATGCAACACCACGACCTCATGGAGTGGCACCTTAGCCACACGAGTGACCTATGATAGAGGTAAGATGACACAAGGGCACAATGCCTTGTGTAACGAGGCGACTTAGTGAGCCATGAGTGCAATGTCATGGCACGTTACAACACCAAGGTGGATTTGGACAAGGCATAGTGATGCAATAGGAATGAAGTCAACTTAGAGGGGATGCCTAAGAGCCCAAACATTGGCTTCACTTCTTTCATTATCAAGTTTATCCCATTCTTGTTTAGGTTTTAACTCACCGGTTGATTTCCTATTCACATCAAATCTCAATGGGGGTTTCCATCCATATTCTACTAAATTCCATACTGGTTCACCTTAAGAAAGTACTTCATTTGGGCTTTTTGGTAGGGATAGTTACTCCCATCAAAGTAAGTTGAACTATTCAGACGAGCCCTAGTTCTTAGTTGTTCCATACTGGACTTGCAGGATCAATAAAAAAATAATTTTTATCCTACTCTGATACCAATTGAAAAACCAAGGTCTAGTAGGGTAACACCAAGAGAGGGGTGAATAGGTGTATTTAAAAATTATAATATAAGGAATGAAATTTATTAACCCAATTTTAGGCCTACGAGATATTAGGGTTAATCTATATAACTAAAATACTCAAACAAACCAATAAGTATGTATAAAACACAAAAAAATTTATGTGAAAATCCCCCACACTAATTGTGGAGATAAAAAACCACGGGGTCTAAGACTTTTAATCTAAATCGGCTTTATAAGAACATTTTGCACAAATTTACCTTGCTATTTTACCCTAAAGACTTACTCTTCAATATCTACAACTTGATCCATATCCACAATACAGTAATCTCGAAATGCTCCAGTGAATACGTTTCAACCCCATTGAAAGGATGCAAATCTTCAAACAACCCTAGATTCAATGTTTTGAATCTATGATAAGAGATGGGGAATGCTGTGGCAAGGTATACTTACTCTCATGAAACTGTCCTTCCCTAGAAGGGTTATAACAGAGTTTATATATGCATAAAAGCCTTAGGGGATTGGAACCTCAAACTTTCCAAACTTAATTTGCATGAAATATTCAAAAATATTCTACCATATTCTAACAGATTTTGTACAAGTGCTCAAACACACTTAACCATCGCTTAAGTGCCTCGAGAGCTTCAACGTAGCTTAAGTGCTTAAGCGATTCCAACACTTGATCATTGTTCCATCGCTTGAGTGCTTTTCCATCGCTTGAGTGGTCCATCCTTTTTCAAAATACATTAATTTAATTGTTTTAATTCAATAAAAGGAAATTGATCCACCCAACCCTTTAAATACCTAACTTGTCACAAACCAAACCTTTTTAGACTTATCTATGACTTTCTGGTTGAGTGAACAATAACCTTGAATCTTCAATGGAGAGTAAGTCCCTATCTAAAAAGATACCTAAGCCAAAAAATAAAATGGAAGAAAATTGTCAACATACAATGAAGACTCATTGTCCTCACATATATAATATAATATACAATATTTTGCAATAAGATGTAGATCTGAAAACACATTTATATTAAAATAATGATTAATCTAATATGTGTGAGTGTATGTTTTTAACAATTTATAAGATTATTACTTGTTTTTATTTTAACAATTTATTAAATAAAATTTAAAGAGAAGATATTTAACATTATTTTAGGAGGAAAAACAATGTACATAAAATTTATGCAAAATAAATCAAACGTTAAAGTAACATAAGTGGTTGGCAATTGTTGTTGTCAAGTTGGAGGCTTTTGACTTGATTCCCAACAAAATCCTTTCACCGTGAAAATGTCACAAAAATTCTAATAAAATACAAACAAAAAACTAAAATAACCTGATATATATTTGTGTGTGTGGGTGTGTATATATATATATATATATATATATATATATACACATTGTATAGGAGTTTTAATATTTTTCATAGGAATTTCTATTTTTAATAATAAAAAATAGAAAGTGTCTCAAGTGTATTCATTTGTCTCGAGTATATACATTCTATTTTTAATATTTTTTTCTAGCCAACCTTATACTTATTAATCATTTGTATTCATTTGGAAGCAAATGTAAAATTATCCTATAAAAGCCTATTTTATATCACAAAACCCTAGAATTGCATCCATCGTTCATTTCATCATCTCTGTGAAGCTCTTTTCGGGAAGCTCCTAATCCTTCTTCAAAGCTTCTCTAAGTTCTCACATATCTTATGTGCTGCAAAAATTTTGTTGATCATAGCCTATCAAAGCCTATATTATATATAAAAAAAACCCTAGAATTGCACTCTTCCCTCATTTCATCCTCTATGTGAAGCTCTCTTCGTGAAGCTCCTAACTTTTTTCAAAGCTTCTCTAAGTCCTCAAATCTCTTATGTGCTTCAAAAATGTTGTTGGTCGTATCCGATAAAATCTTATCTTATATAAAAAAAATCCTAGTTCTCAATCATTTCATCCACAACTTGATGCTCTTTTTGTAAAGCTCCTAACTCTTCTTCACCGATTCTCCAGGTTCTTAGATCTCTTATGTGCTAAAAAATTTTTGTTGATCGGTAACTTCACAACCATTTTCTCAATCTTGTAATTTATTTTCGATTTTCTTTTCATAATAGGATTGCTTGTTTGGTTAAAAAAAAAAAAAATCAAAAAAGTTAACATGCATGATTTTGATAGTAAGAACTAAGTATAAACTTCAATTTCTTTAAAAATAAATTCATTGTAACATTTCCCTAATTTCTTATAGGTTTTTGTTTTTTTTTATTGATTAGATTAGTTTTAATCCTTTATGAAATTATTTTGAGAAATATTTGATGAAAAAATACTTTAAATTTCTAATTTATACTAATATTTTTATTTTGTTCATTCATACTAATATATATCCATTTATTTTAAGTTCTTGCAATAATGGGTCTACAAAATCCCATTTTTAGAATTTGTATTTCATTTTCCCAATATCTCTTTAAATTAGTGATTCCAAGGGAGATTATAAAACATTTTGCTCTTCTATTTTTGATATTTTTCCTATTTTTTGACAAGTTTAATTTTGAAGGTAACACCATATCTGTGTACTTTTTTCTTTCTTATGTATATATATGATTATAAATAGGATTGAAAATTTTGTTTTTTTTTTTTTTTTTTTTTTTAGATTCTACCTCTCGACCAAGGAAAATAAAAATCATTATTTTGACTTTTAGTATCAAATACTACACTATTTTTTTAAATTCTTTTTTAGCATATAACTTGACATATATACTTAGGTTTGCAATCTATGGTTGGCTTACAAAGCACTTGGCAGTTCTTTTAGTGAACCGATGAATGACTCCCACACCTAGAGGTTTGAATTTTATATGTTGTATCTTTACTTGGAAATTAATACTTTACATAGATTATATGTTATTATTTGACCTTTGTTTTTAAAGATCTTTTGTTTTGTTCATGATCTATTCAGGTGCTTGGAGACAAAATTTTAATGGCATGAGTGGAATCAGAGAAAAAAAAGGTATAAAACTTACAATTTTATTTTATGCACCTCATTATTTTGTAATAAATTGTCAAATTTTTATTTGAAATTAAGAGCTTGTTAATAGTAATTGGAATGAATAAAAATAAAAATAAATAATGATATAGTATCATATTCATTGGCATATGCACTACAACTTTACTTTTTCTCTACTAATATTCATTGTCGCAATTTTCTTAATTTTGCATTATGTTATTTCTAATAGTCATATTTTACCAATATTTGTTGAAATCAATGAAAATTTTCTTGTCTTTTTATTTTTCCCTAGATTGTGTTTATATGTAAGTCACATATTTATCAAGGGGACATCTACCATCATGGAAATCACACTCTAATGGCTACCTTGTTCGAGGGCCTTTTACATATTCTATGAATATTTGATGAAATCAACATATAAGTTTTCATAAATTTATTTCTTATATTGTGTTTATAAGTATCACATATTTATCAACAAGACACCTGTCCTCCATGAAGTCTTATCAGAGGGCCTCTTCTTTGAGGTGACATAGTACTTATATCGACCCTGGCTTTAGTTTTTTAAATAGGTAAGGGACTACTTAAAAAAAAATAGTAAATAAGAATGTTTAAAATTTAATTTAATTTATTAATTTTCTAAGAAGGTGTGAGATAAGATCTCTTTATTGAAAAAAAATAAAAGAAAAGTCTAAAAAAGAAAATTAAAGCAATTTTTTTTAATGTGATATCAAGAAATGTCATTTTTTTTCCGCCTTTTTAATTGTGATTGTCAATTTAATGAACTAGTGCACATGGAAAATAATTTAAAATAAAAATTCTATTACAATAAGGACAATAAGCTCTTGTAAGCCTCCTCAAGTTTGTTCTTCGACCTTTCTCAAAGAGGGGAATAGTCTCATAGTTGTTTTCTTAGGCAATGGCATTCCATTTTTTTTTTTTTCATTAAACTTGACAAATTCTTTAATGATGATATTTCCATTACTTTGATTTTAGAAATTGTAACCTTTGACCTTGAGTTATAATCTATGAAAATATATTTTCTAATATTGTATTTAACTTAATCTCTTTTGATTGGGCATATAAGCATATCTAACGCTTTCAAACCCTCTCAAATGTAAAATATCTTACTTTAATCCATTCAATGCTTATTGTGGTGCATAATTTATTCAATACACATGAATTAGGATAAAAATTTGAAAAATTGACTAAACAATCAATTCCTTCTTCACAAAATTATTTAGACATTTCATAAGGTCATAACAAGAAGAAATTTCAAATGCTATGTTATGTTTTAGAGAGTATGAAACATTGAAGACTAATGAATCTTATGATTTTCACAACATTTATGAAATTATTTAGTTGTGAATTGGCATCCTTTATAGGATCTTATCACATTTATATTGCGACCACTTTATTTTTCAACAAGTTCTTTAAACTCTCAAAAGCATTAAATACTTAAAAATTTTCTTCAAACAATGCAGCCAAGTAATTTGACTACAATGATTAATAAAGAGTAAAAAATATTTATTATCACTATAAGAGTTAGGAAAAGTTTATCAACATATGCATCAATGAGTTTTAGAGACTTCTTTCCTATGATAGTAGCTTTCTTTAGAAAATTTTTTTAAGAATATTTTTCTAACAAGTTTTCATCATATAATTTATCTTAGTAATCAATAGAAGGTAATTCCTTTAATGATTTTTTTATTTCCTAATAATTTAAATTCATTTGAGTTAAGATGTCCAAATCTCTAGTGTCAATCTAAGAGAGATCATTGACATGTGCTTTTAGCTATTTTACAACATTTTAAATGTTCAACAAGAATATTTTCTCTCTTGTCATGGGCATATTAGCAATCAAATTAGTATAGTAATTTCTTATTAAGAAACTTTGATCTATTATGAGAATATCATATCATTTTTTTAAGAGTTGATCAAAACGTAATATATATATATATATATATTTTTTATGTTTAACATATAATAGAGATTTGAAACAAAAATTGAAGCCTTCTATTTTAAAACTAAATTATTATTGGACATACCCATTTTTGAACCGTTTGAAGCGTTGGATTCTTGACTTCCTAAGCTTTCAAAACCATTTGTGGCTTACCTCAAGAAACTCACGGGAGACAACCCCGATTTTGTGTTAAAGTGAAAGTTGTTGGTATGGATCTCAAAAAGATCTTCTAATTTTTTTTAAACTCAAAAGGAAAGATTACTCCTCTTCCACAACCATTAAACTCCTTGATACTTCATAGATGATGCTCCAATAAAGATCAAATCTTTATTGACATCATTGAAGAATTGTTTTCTTGTAGCCTTCCATAGATGATAAAAAACATAACTTTACAACATAAAATTAAATCATATGCTCCTATAATGGATCTTATATCTTAATATATGGAAAAGATTAAAATTTTACAAGAAAAATTGAAAACCTATGCTCCTTTAATGGAGCTTACTACCGGAGCTATGAACAAACAAAGAAAGAAAACAGTTATCAAATTCAATCAACACATGCAATAATAAAAAAAGAAACATACATGTGTCATTTGGCTATAAGATAATATCAAGGCTGTAAAAAAGAGGTTAGCACACCCTAAATAGAAATCTAAGCATGCTTATAACATTATACTCTGATACCAGTTGTTTGCATCTTAGATTTAAGTAATAGATGCAATACCAATTTTATAAAAAATTGATCTTTAGGGTTAAAGTACTAACATTTCGGTTTGGATATTCCCAAACCTTAAATTCCAAGTGTTGAAAAATCAAACTGATTTCCTCGAAAGTCTTTTAGACCCACAATCTTCTGCCTAATGGCTTTTTTATGATCATGGGACACTTTTGAAGTGGATAAGAAATAGTGGAAGCTATACCTCTCTTTCTCTCTAGAGATGGAAGACAACTCGATGGAAGAGCTATGTAAATCCTAACTCCCAAGAGGGTATTTATAAGGTTCCATAGTGGGCTTAAATCACTTAAGCCCACTAAGGGCTTAAGTCACTTAATCTAGCCCAAAATGAGACACTATGTGTTATAGTCCTAAACACTTACTAATGGTTTGATAGGGGGATAATATAGCTTAGATAATTAAAAATGTCCTTGATGTTTCATCATTCATAGTGGTAAACACCCCATCATAAGCTAATGAGGATAGATAAAAGTGAAACTAGAATATTATTAGTAAAATTCCAGATTTAATTAGTCTTTGGATTATATGAATATCCCTGATGGTTCATCCTAGGTTCTATTAAAGTTTATTAACTCAAAGAATCAAAGTACATTATAGTTGCTAGTAAAATTTCTGGATATTGTTGGGATCATTCTCTATTAAATTAAGTCAACCTATTATTTACTTTCTAACTGCTTTTCCATCTCATTCTTGTGCTATAGGAATAATTTAATCCAATTGCTGATGAAGAAAGTGGACACATTTTACTCAACATGGTGCACATGTGAGCAATAGTATTCTATTTTCAATTATTTGTATCTATTAATGACAAGATAAATTAATTGTGTAGGAATATATTGATTTTTGTTTTTTTAGCAAAAGAATGAAAGAGCATGAATTTAGAGGCATGTATCGTGCCATATTAGCAATTTGGTGAGAATCTTTCCTAAGTGTTTTGCTTATTTTGCATTTATTTATGTATTTCCTTTATGATACATGACAATTCTTTTCCAAGCCCACTACCTTGGCTTCTTTTTTTCCATAATCAGAACTCTAGACCAACCTTGTTTCAAAGACAATAGCTAACACTAGGCATTACTAGGCTCTGACATGTTTTTTTGTTTTTTTTCAAAAATTTTTAATTAGTTGTACTCACTTTCCCTATTTAGTTGTATTCTTTGATGGTTAAAAATTGTCTGCCATGCAACTACCAAGTTGTAGGAGTAGCCTCCTTTATGACACATGAGAATTTATTTCCCCATTTTCCTTTATGAGACATGAGAATCATTTTCCAAGCTCACTACCAAGGCACTGCTAGGCTCTGACTTGTTTTTTATTTTTTATTTTTTAGTTTTTTAATTAGTTACACTTTTTCTCTATTTAGTTATCTTCTTTAATAAATAAAAATTGCCCATGTGTAGCTCTCAAAGTTATGAGATGAACGACCTTAGTTTTATTCTCTATGATTGGTAAGTTATCTGATAATAATTGCTTCTTGTGCATCTCTTAGGTTGTATCAACAAGAACTTTAAGTTATGGGAAAGAAAGTTGTAAAACTACCTTAGGTGGCAACACGGGGTGATTGCCAAGGCCAGGTAATTATACTCTCATTTAAGAGTTTCCTTATATATATATATATATATATATATATATATATATATATATATATATATATATTTCAAATTATTCTTTTTTTAACAAGATAATAGTTTGTTTCCATAAAGAAAAATATGATAGTGGACGATATGACATCCATAAATATATATATTTTTTTTTTGTAGGGTTACTTCCAGGTGTTGTATACATGCATCAAAAAAGTACTTAGTCTTCTCTAGGTCAAAAGCCTTGTGCTTCCAAATGCTGCTGAAGGAGACAAGCCCTTATGGACAAACAAGTTCAAATTCCATAAAATGGAACAGGATGAGCTATCTGTTTGATAACTATACAAAGGATTAGATCTTTCTATTATTAGGAACACAAATATCGTAGATGACTAACACAGAATCAATTAATGAAGTTGAACTTAATGTATGAATGACAATCATTAAGCAACTCAGACAAGGTTACTTGATATTTTCTTGAACATCTGAAGATAACATTGTCCATCCCATGATGATGCCCTTGTTTAACATTCTTAGTTGCTAATTCTAAAATACAACAAATTTTGATAGGTCCTAAGAGTTTTGCTAATGTTTTATTCCACACTACACTACATGGCTGGTCGTAGTTGACAGCAAAAACAACTCTATAGTGGGATTCAATAGGGATTCTATCCTTGCCAAGAGCTCATTACCTATCTGAGTAGAACCAACCATTGTAATGGTAAAATCTTTAGTAGTGGACATCATCTACTTAGAATGTTATTCTTCACATAACTTAGGATACATCATATGTAAGCTGCACCATCTAAGTATCATCAGAAGTTGTTTTTTCCTACTCCACGAAAGGTAATTGGAATCACATGAGATTGAGCTTTAGCTAGGAGATGCTATTAGGTGCTACCATGGAAGGAGCTTTAAGGAAAATGAATATTCGGTCATGTGAATTATAGAAAGTAGATATTTTGGTGGGGAAACAAATTGATACTTTCATAGTCGTTAAGAATACATAAAAGGTTAACTTAGTGAAGTATTTAGAAAGAAAGGAGATTAAATGAGGCACAACCTTAATTGAGTAGGAGAAATGAGATTTTAACACTATTGAAGTCTTTTTCATCCATTTCATTTTGGGATGTCAGGGATATGATGGGAGTCAACCCTACTATAGTTGTACACCACTTGATTGTTGACCATTGTGGCAAAAATTCAAGAAATTTTCATCCGAACAAAAAAATATAGTTCGTTAGGAAATTTATAGGCTTTTAGAAGCTTGGTTTATCAAGAAAGTCTCGTACCCTACTTGGTTTGGTTCTCTAATACAACAATTGTACCTAAGAAGAATGGGAAATGAAGAATTTGATTGACAATATGGACCTTAACAAAGCATGCCCAAAAGATTGTGTTTGCCTTACTAAGCCTAACCAACTAGCTGATGCAATAACAAGAGGCCAGAGATTATCTATTTTGGATGTATATTGTTATTGAGGACATGGAGATAACAACTTTTATAACCAATAATGGAAGTTATTAATACATGGTAACGCCCTTTGGTTAAAAAAATATAAGAAAACCTATCAAAGGATGATTACCTCTATGTTCTCACATCTTCTAAGAAAACAATGGAGGTCGATGTTAATGATATGTTGGTTAGAACTAGATATGAACTTCACTAGAAACACTTACAAGAAAGCTTTGAATAATGAAAAAATTTGGAATGAAACTAAACCTTGATAAATTTATTTTTATGGTTGAAAATGGGATATTTTTAGGATATATATATAGTTAGCCAGAGGGGAATAGATGTGAACCTAGTCTAAATAAAAGCAATACTCAAGATGTTCTCACTATAATCCATGAGAGATGTCTAACACTTAACTTATCTAATTGTTTCCATAAGTGGTTTTATTTTCATGTGCCCATATAGATGTTTGCATTTCTACATGTTTCTAAGTTTAAAAAAAGAAAAAGAAAAAAGTGAAATGCTTAGAATGGATGGAGGATTGGAAGGAGGTCTTCCTTAAGGGCTTCTAATTATGCCTTCAGTGTAGTCTTAATCAAAGAAGATAAATAGTTTCATTTTTCCATTTATTATGTGAGTAATTGTTTCATGAATCCAAGATAAGATACTCGGTCATTGAAAAGATATTATTTACTTCAGTAATTGCCTCCAAGAAATTGTAACTTTATTTCCATTGTCATAAAGTGGCAGCCTTGATGAAACAAACACTTAGGGTAGTGTTGCAAAATCTTGATATTTGAGGGAAAAATGGTAAGATGGTCAATTAATTTGGGGAAGTTCAGTGTCTAATACAAACATAAGTGAGCAACAAAGAGTTAGGTTTTGGCTTATTAGTTTCCTTAGAGATAGGTGAAGCAAACAGACTTACAATTGATGAACCCTTTTGATGCCTCCCAATGGATGAATCCACTATAGGCCTTTGCAAACTTTGGATCTATGTATTGTGTTTTTGGATTATAATAACTTTTACCTTTTATTTTTAGCATTGTATTGTTTTATATTTAGCCACATAATCTTAACATTTAAGCATGAAATAAATAATAGGGAAAACCCTTTTTGGTTGTAATGAGGAATGAAATTAGATATGAGTCATTTTAGAAAAGCACTCAAGATAGGTTTGAAGGCCTTAATTAAATTTGATGAATTTAAATACAAGGTATTCATTGTGGGTTTGAAAATGGCACATGGATTGCAAATAAGAAATACATGAATCCAAAGTCATTCATAAATAGTTGTTTAATAGGAACTAGATCACTTTGAAGTCAATAATTTTAGAATATAAAAGTCTCAATTGAAGCTAGCTTCAAAATAGAAATACAATAGTGTCGTTAAGAAAATAACTAGGACACCAACTCATTCTTATTCACATCCTCTAAAACTTGATGCAATGACCATAATCTACCAATAGATTATATTTCTTATCTATGTTATGAGTTTGATCATGGAACGAGGCAATGAAGGTTTACATAATAAATGGTTTGGACAATTGAATTGACGTATACCTATAATTCAATACCTGCAAGATAAAATTCTCCCAACTAACAAGTTGGAAGCACATAAAATAAGGATTAAATTAACTCAGTATGCCCTAATATAGGATACCTAATATAGACCATCTTTTTCTAGTCTTACCTCAAAGGCTTGTCCCCAATTAAAGAACAAGCTATGTTAAGGGAGATTCATGAAGGTATGTGTGTAAACCATAGGGTAGGTCATTCACTGGCTTACAAGGCAATGAGCAAAGGTTATTTCTAGCCCCACATGCAACATGACATGCATTTATTTGTAAATATTTACAACTCTTGCTAAATATGATTCCCTTGATTATACACCAACCTATGGAAATGTTCAAGTCAATAACAAACACTTGGTGTTTTCCTCAATGGGAATTGACATAGTTGAGTTGTTGCATCGAGCCCCAAGGCAACAATGATTCCTCTTAGTAGCAATAGACTATTTCATCAAGTGGATGGTGGTGGAGTCTTATGCTAAGAGGTAAATTGATTGTCGTGGACAAATATAATTTGGTTTAGCAAACTAAGAGTCATTTTTTTTATAATGGATTGCGGTTCAATAATGATTAATGTTTTAAGTCTTTTTGTGTTGCCTAAGACATTGAAAAGAGATACTCGATACCAAGGTATCCTCAAGGGAATGGTCAAGAAGAAATCTTTAATCTTGATTGTTTAAAAATAAAGGTGTGTTGCAAAGAGTAAAGGTCACTAGGTAGAATAGTTATCATTCGTATTAAAAACATATAAAACCACTACTCAGAATCCAACATAGAAAACCGCATTTGCCTTGGTTTTTGAGATGGATGTTGTAATCCAAACAAAATCATGGATGCCTACTCTTGGTGCTAGGAAAGGATAAAAATATTGGTAATTAAGAATATCTCAAATGTTGGAGTTTAAGAAAATATCATATAGAAATTTCAATAAAATGTATTGATGGAGTTGAAATTTATCAAAACTAATAGAAATACGGGGAAAAACTCAAGAAAAATAAAATAAGCAAATTTTCTTGAAATAGAATATAATAGAATATACAACATTTAGCAAAAGATATAGAACCGAAAACTCATTTACTATTAAAATAATGATTTATCTAATATGTGTGTGTTAACAATTTATAAGATTATTACTTGTTTATATTTTAACAATTTATTAAATAAAATTTTGTTAAGGAAATTAATAATAAATAATATATAATATAATATACAACATTTAGTGGTAAGATAGACATCTGAACACACATTTACTAGTACTAAAATAATGATTTATCTACTATGTGTGTGTGTCTTTTTAACAATTTATAAGATTATTACTTATTTATACTTTAACAATTTATTAAATAAAATTTAAAGATAAGATAATTAAAATTAGTTTAGGAAGACTAACATTATATATAACATTTATGCAAAATATGAATGGAAGCTATTAGGTTATAATGAATTTTAATTACTTCTATGTTATTCTCATTCTAATCATAAGATAAATAGTATGATATATAGCTATACATTACAACAAAAAATACAAATTGGAAAAAATAAGTGTTGATATGGAATAGAAAATAAAATTTAGAAGTTGGAACATTTTAAGCAAGGTGGAACTTTTCATGCTTGCAGGACATACTAAGCAGATACAATATTTGTTACTCATGACTAAAAACCACAAATTGATCAATATTATGCTTTTCAAAACAATGTGAAACTGCTCGTTTGCATTTTTTTTTTAATATCAAAATATATAAAGAAAATAGCAAGTCTAAAATGAGATTTTTTTTATATAAAAATATATAACTATAACCTAAAAAAAGGTTATATTTCATACATATATCAAGTAAGTTTAAGATGCAAGTTTTAATATACTACTTATAAAATATAATTGTAAAATGAAATTCTTCTATATACCCCAAAATGATCAAATCCAAATTTCACATTGAGTTTTCTTTTTAATATTTGATTCAAATCTCATTTGATATTTTCAATTTTAAATCAAGCAAAGAGAGAATAATAGAAAAGAAAAAAAATCCTATTGGTCATTAATGTTGACTCAAAGTGTATTAAATCGTCATTTTTTTTTTAATTTCTAGCCAACCCTATACTTATTACTCATTTGTATTCATTTGGAAGCAAATGTAAAATTATCCTATAAAAGCCTATCTTATATCACAAAACCCTAGAATTGTAGTTGTCGCTCATTTCATCCTCTCTGTGAAGCTCTCTTCGGAAAGCTCCTAATCCTTCTTCAAAGCTTCTCCAAGTTCTCACATCTCTTATGTGCTCCAAAAATTTTGTTGATCATATCATATCAAAGCCTATCTTATATCACAAAACCCTAGAATTACACCCTACCCTCATTTCATCTTTTGTGTGAAGCGCTCTTTGTGAAACTCCTAACTTTTTTTCAAAGCTTTTCCAAGTCCACAAATCTCTTATGTGCTTCAAAAATTTTGTTGGTTGTATCCTATAAAATCTTATCTTATATCACAAAACCCTGGAGTCGTCACTCATTTCATACACAACTTGATGTTCTCTTTGTAAAGCTCCTAACTCTTTCTCAAATATTCTCTAGGTGCTCAGATCTCTTATGTGCTCAAAATTTTTTGTTGAACGGTAACTTCACAACCATATGCTCAATCTTGTGGTTTATTTTTTAATTTTTTTTCATAATAGAATTGCTTATTTGGTTAAAAAAAAAAAATCAGAAAGGTTAACATGTATGATTTTGATAGTAAGAACTAAGTATAAATTTCATTTTTTAAAAAAAATAATTTCATTGTAAAATTTCCCTAATTTCTTATAGGTATTTGGTTTCTTATTTAATTGTATTAGTTTTAATCCTTTATGAAATTATTTTGAGAAATATTTGATGAAAAAAATACTTTAAATTTCTAATTCATACTAATATTTTTATTTTGTTCATTAATATTGATATATATATATATATATATATATATCCATTTATTTTATCTTAAGTTCTTGCAACATTGGGTTTGCAAAATCCTACTTTCAGAATTTGTATTTCATTTTCCCAATATCTCTTTAGTGATTCCTAGGGTTATTATAAAACATTTTGCTATTCTTTTTTTATATTTCCCTATTTTTTAGCATGTTTAATTTTGAAGATATCACTATATCTATGTACTTTTTTTCTTCTTATGTATGTATATGATTATAAATAGGTTTGAAAATTTTGTTTTTTTTCTTAGAATCTACCTCGCTACCAAGGAAAATAAAATCATTATTCAAACTTTTAGTAGCAAATACCAACCTATTTTATCTATTTTTTTTAGCATATAACTTCACATATATATGCAGGTTTGCAATCTATGGTTGGCTTACAAAGCACTTAATTGGTAGTTCTTGTAGTGAACAGGCGAATGATTCCCACACCCACAGGTTTGAAATTTATATGTTGTATCTTTACTTGGAAATTAATACTTTACATAGATTATATGTTATTATTTGACCTTTGTTTTTAAAGATCTTTTGTTTTGTTCATGATCTATTAAGGTGCTTGGAGACAAAATTTTAATGGCATGAGTGGAGTCGGAAAAAAAAAGGTATAAAACTTTTTATTTTATGGACCTCATTATTTTGAAATAAATTTTCAAATTTTTATTTTAAATTAAGAGATGATATAATATCATATCTCTTGGCATATGCACTACAACTTTACTTTTCTCTATTGTTGTTCATTTTTGCGATTTTCTTGATTTTGCATTATGTTATTTCTAATAGGAATATTTTACCAATATTTCAATATAATTTTCTTATCTTTTTATTTTTCTCTATATTGTGTTTATATGTAAGTCACATATTTATCAAGGGGACACCTACCATCACAAAAATCACACTCTAATGGCTACCTTGTTCGAGGGCCTCTTACATATTCTATGAATATTTGATGAAATCAACGTATGAGTTTTCATCAATTTATTTCCTATATTGTGTTTATATGTATGTCACATATTTATCAATAAGACACCTACCCTCTTTGAAGTTTTTTCAGAGGGCTTCTTCTTTGAGGTGACATAGTAATTAGATGATCATACAATTATATCAACCTTGAATTTAGTTTTTTAAATAGATAAAGGACTACTTAAAAAATATAGTAAAAATAAGAATTTTTAAAACTTAATTTAACTTATTAATTTTCTAAGAAGGTGTGAGACAAGATATCTTTATTGAAAAAATAAAGGAAAATAAAGTCTAAAAAAGAAAATTAAAGCAATTTTTTTAATGTGCATGATATCCAGAAATGTCATTTTTTTTTTTTCATCTTTGTAATTGTGATTGTCAATTTAATGAACTAATGCACATGAAAAATAATTAAAAATAAAAATTCTATAACAACAAGAACGATAAGCTCTTGCAAGCCTTTTCAAGTTTGGTTTTTGATCTTTCTTAAAGAGGGGAGTAGTCTCATAGTTGTCTTCTTAGGCAATGAAATTCCATTTTCTTTTTCATTAATCTTGGCAAATTCTTTAATGATGATATTTCCATTACTTTGATTGTAGAAATTGTAACCTTTGACCTTGAGTTATAATCTATGAAAATATATGTTCTAATATTGTATTTAACTTAATCTCTTTTGATTGAGCATATAAGCATATCTAATGCTTTCAAATCCTCTCAAATGTAAAATATTTTATTTTTATCCATTCAATGCTTATTGTGGTGCATAATTTATTCAATACACATGAATTAGGATAATAGTTTGAAAAATTAACTAGACAATTAATTCCTTCTTCACAAAATTCTTTCGACATTTTAGAAATTCATAACAAGAAGAAATTTCAAATGCTATGTTATGTTTGAGAGAGTATGGAACATTCAAGATTAATGAATCCTATGATTTTCAGCACATTTATGAAATTATTTTGTTGTGAATTGGCATCCTTTATAGGATCTTATTACATTTATATTGTAACAACTTTATTTTTCAACAAGTTCTTTAAACTCTTAAAGGCATTAAATAATTAAAAAAATTCTTGAAACAATGCAACCAATTAATTTGACTAAAAATATTTATTATCACTATAAGAGTTAGGAAAAGTTTATCAACATATGCATCAATGACTTTTAGAGACTTCTTTCCTTTGATAGTAATTTTCTTTAGAAAACTTTCTTAAGAATATTTTCAAACAAGTTTTCTTTATGTAATTTATTTTAGTAATCATTAGAAGCTAATTCTTTTAATGATTTTTTTTTATTTCTCAATAATTTAAATTCATCTGAGTTAAGGTGTCCAAATCTCTAGTGTCAATCTAAGAGAGATCATTGACATGTGTTTTTAGCTATTTTACAATATTTTAAATGTTCAACAAGAATATTTTATTTCTTGTCATGGGCATATTAGCAATCAAATTAGTATAGCAATTTCTTATTAAGAAATTTTGATCTATTATGAGGATATCATATCCTTTTTTTAAGAGTTGACCAGAGAATAATATATATATATATATATTATGTTTAACATATAATAGAGATTTGAAACAAAAATTGAGGCCTTCTATTTAAGAACTAAATTATTATTATACATACTAATTTTGTGAACCGTTTGAAGCTTTGGATTCTTGACTTGCTAAGCTTCAAAACCATTTATGGCTTACCTTAAGAAACTCACATGAGGCAACCTCAATTTTGAGTCAAAGTGAACGTTGTTGTGCTAGCATGGATCTCAAAAAGATTTTTTTTTTTTTTTATTTAACTCAAAGGATAGATTATTCCTCTTCCACAACCATTAAACTCCTTGATACTTCATAGATGATGCTCCAATAAAGACTAAATCTTTATTGAGATCATTGACTAATTGTTTTCTTGTAGTTTCCCATGGATGATAAAAAACATAACTTTATAACATAAAATTAAATCATATGTTCCTATTATGGAGTACATCCCAATCTATGGAAAATATCAAAACTTTATAAGAAAAATTGAAAACCTATGCTCCTTTAATAGAGCTTAGAACCGAAGCTATTAAGAAACAAAGAAAGAAAATAATTATCAAATTCAATCAACAAATGCAATAATAATAAATAAATAAAAACCATACAAGTGTTATTTGGCCATGAGATAATATCAAGGTTGTAAAAGAGAGGTTAGCACACCCTAAATAAAAATCTAAGCATGTTTATAGTATTATACCATAATACCAATTGTTGGCATCTTAGATCTAAGCAATAGATGTAATACCAATTTTATAAAAAAATTAATCTTTAGTGTTATATTACTAACTTTCGGTTTGGATATTCCCAAACCTTAAATTCCAAGTGTTGAAGAATCAAATTGATGTCCTCGAAAGTCTTGTAGACCCACAATCTTCTACCCAATGGCTTTTTCTTAATCATGGCACACTTCCAAGGAGGAAAAGAAATGGTGAAAGTTGTATCTTTTTTTTTTTTCTGGAGATAGAAGACAACTCGATGGAAAAGATTTGGAAATCCTAACCTCTAAGGGCATATTTATGGGGTTCCCTAGTAACTTAAGTGACTTAAGCCCACTAAAGGCTTAGGTCACTTAATCTAGCCCACAAAGGGTTCTAATTGATTAATTAATCCAACAAAACCAAATAATTAATCAATTAAGTAGTCCAATCCAGAGACTTTGTTCACTTACCTTTGTGTAATCTTGCATAATTCGCAAAATGCCCTTATGCACAAAAGTGAATCTAAAACCAGTCCAACCCTCATAACCCGTGCCAACAAGGTATATGAGCTCATAGTGGGGACTACTTGAACCCATAGGAGTACTAGCTTCCTTAGAATCCAATTCTGAAGTTGATTCAACATCCCACTATAGAGAATCAAATGAACTTTTGCATCCTATATAAACAACAATGAGACACTATGTGTTATAGTTCTAAACACTTACTAATGGTTCGGCAGGGGGATTATATACCTAAGATAATTAATTAAAAATGTCCTTGATGTTTCATCATTCATAGTGATAAACACCCCATCATAAACTAATAAAGATATATAAAAGTGAAACTAGAATATCATTAGTATAATTCTAGATCTAATTAGTCTTTAGATTATATAAATATCCCTGATGGTTCATTCTAGGTTCTATCTAAGTTTATTAACTCAAACAAATAAAGTTTATTATAGTTTCTAGTAAAATTTATGTATATTTTTGTGATCATTTTTCATTAAATTAAGTCCACCCATTATTTACTTTCTAACTACTTTTCCATCTCATTCTTATGATATAGGAACAATTTAATCCAATTGCTGATGAAGAAGGTGGACGCATTTTACATGACATGGTGCACAGGCGAGCAATAGTATTTTATTTTCAATTATTTTCATCTATTGATGGGAAGAGAAATTAATTGTGTAGGAATATATTGAATACTATTTTTTTTTCAGCAAAAGGATGAGAGAGCAGGAATTTAGAGGCATGTATTGTGCCATATTAACAATTCGGTGAGAATTTTTCCTAAATGTTTTGCTTATTTTGCATTTATATCCCTATTTCCTTTATGATACATGAGAATCCTTCTCCAAGCCCACTACCTTGGCTTCCTTTTTCCATAATAGGAACTCTAGACCAACCTTTTTGCAAAGACAAGAGCTAACACTAGGCATTGCTAAGCTCTAATCTTTTTTTTTTTTTTAATTAGTTGTACTCACTTTCCCTATTTAGTTGTTTTCTTTGATGGTTAAAAATTGTCCATTGTGCAACTACAAAGTTGTAAGAGTAGCTACCTTTATGATACATGAGAATTTATTTCCCCATTTTCCTTTATGATACATGAGAACCATTTTCCAAGCCTACTACCAAGGCATTGGTAGGCTTTGATTTTTTTTTTTTTAAGTTTTTAAATTAGTTTCTCTATTTAGTTATCTTCTCTAATAAATAAAAATTTTCCACGTGTAGCTCCCAAGGTATAAAAGCAGCTACCTTGTTTAGTTTTATTCTTTATGATTGGTAAGTTATCTAATAATAATTGCTTATTGTGTAGCTCTCAGGTTGTATCAACAACAACCTTTCGAGTTATGGAAAAGGAAGTTGTGGAACTACCTTTGGTGGAACCATAGGGGGTTCACCAAAGCCAGGTGACTATACTCTCCTTTCAGAGTTCTTTTTTTTTTTTTTCATTAAGATTATTATTATTATTATTTTCAAATTATTCTTTTCCTAACAAGACAACATTTTATTTCCATAAAGCAAAATGTGACAATGGACGATATGACATCCATAAATAACTTTTTTTGTAGGGTTACTTCTAGGCCTTGTACACATGCATTGAAAGAGTACTTAGTCTTCTCCAGGTCAAAAGCTTTGTGCTTCCTGCTACTGCTAAAGGAGACAGAATCCTTATGGACAAACAAGTTCAAATTCCATAAAATGGAATAAGAGGAGATATATGTTTGATAAATAAACAAAGGATTATATCTTTCTATTATTGGGAACACAAACATCCTTGATGACTAACACATAAAGTAATTAATCAAGTTGAACTTAATGTATGAATGACAATGGTTAAGCAACTCGGACAAGGTTACTTGATATTTTCTTGAACATCTAAAGATAACATTGTCCATCCCATAATGATGCCCTTGTTTTAACACTCCTAGTTGCTACATCTCAATGGATGAATCCACTATAGACCTTTGCAAACTTTAGATCTATGTATTGTGTTTTTGGATTATAATAACTTTTACTTTTTATTTTTAGCATTATATTGTTATATATTTAGCCATATAATCTTAACATTTAGCCATGAAGTAAATAATAGTTAAAACCCTTTTTGGTTTTAATGAGGAATGAAATTAGATATATGACTCATCTTAGGAGAGCACTCAAGATAGGTTTGAAGGCCTTAATTAAATTTTATGAAGCTAAATACAAGGTATTCATTGTTGGTTTGAAAATGGCACATGGATTGCAAATAAGAAATATACAAGTCCAAAGTCATTCCTAAATAGTTGTTTAATAGGAACTAGATCAGTTTGAAGTCAATAATTTTAGAATACAAAAGTATCAATTGAAGTTAGCTTCAAAATAGAAATACAATAGTGTTGTCAAGAGAATAATTATGACGTCAACTCCTTATTCTTATTCACATCCTTTAAAACTTGTTGCAATAATCATCATCTACCAATAGATTATATTTCTCGTCTATGTTATGAGTTTGATCATGAAACCAAGGCAATGGAGGTTTACATAATAAAGGGCCTGGACAATTGACATAGACCTATAATTCAATACTTGAAAGATAAAATTCTTTCGACTGACAAGTTGAAAGCACATAAAATAAGGATTAAATTAACTCAGTATGTCCTAATATAGGATACCCAATATAGAAAATCTTTTTCTAGTCTTATCTCAAAGGCTTGTTCCCAATTAAAGAACAAGCCATGTTAAAGGAGATTCATGAAGGCATGTCTGCAGTCCATAGGGTAGGTCATTCACTAGCTTGCAAGGCAATGAGCAAAGGTTATTTCTAGCCCCACATGCAACATGACATGCATTTATTTGTCAATATTTACAACTCTTTCCAAATATGATTCCCTTGATGATACACCAACCTATGGAAATGTTGAAGTCAATAACCAACACTCGGTGTTTTCCTCAATGGGAATTGACATAGTTGAGTTGTTGTATCAAGCCCCAAGGAAAAAATGATTCCTCTTGGTAGAAATAGACTATTTCATCAAGTGGATTGAGGTGGAGTCTTATGCACAAATACAAGAATAAGAGGTAAATTGATTCTAGTGGACAAATATAATTTGGTTTAGCAACCTAAGTCATTATTTTTTTACAATGGATTGCAATTCAATAATGATTAATGTTTTAAGTCTTTTTGTGTTGCCTAAGACATTGAAAAGAGATACTTCATACCAAAGTATCCTCAAGGGAATGGTCAAGCAAAAATCTCTAATCTTGATTTTTTATAAATAAGGTGTGTTGCAAAGAGTAAAGGTCACTAGGTAGAATAGTTATCATTCGTATTATAAACATATAAAATCACTACTCGGAATCCAACATAGAAAACCGCATTTGCCTTGGTTTTTGAGATGGATGTTGTAATTCAAACAGAATCTTGGATGCCTACTCTTGGTGCTAGGAAAGGATAAAAATATTGGTAATTAAGAATATCTCAAACGTTGGAGTTTAAGAAAATATCATATAGAAATTTCAATAAAATGTATTGATGGAATTGAAATTGATCAAAACTTATAGAAATATGGGGAAAAACTCAAGAAAAATAAAATAAGCAAATTTTCTTGAAATATAATATAATAGAATATACAACATTTAGCAAAAGATATAGAACCGAAAACTCATTTACTATTAAAATAATGATTTATCTAGTGTGTGTGTGTGTGTGTTAACAATTTATAAGATTATTACTTGTTTATATTTTAACAATTTATTAAATAAAATCTTATTAAGGAAATTAATAATAAATAATATATAATATTATATACAACATTTAGCGGTAAGATAGACATTCGAACACACATTTACTAGTACTAAAATAATGATTTATCTACTATGTGTGTGTGTGGTTTTAACAATTTATAAGATTATTACTTATTTATACTTTAACAATTTATTAAATAAAAGTTAAAGATAAGATAATTAAAATTATTTTACGAAGACTAACATTA
Organism: Vitis riparia; assembly: GCF_004353265.1. NCBI lineage: Eukaryota > Viridiplantae > Streptophyta > Magnoliopsida > Vitales > Vitaceae > Vitis > Vitis riparia. Next base: position 26,060,783 of record NC_048444.1, read on the forward strand.
TATATAACATTTATGCAAAATATGAATGGAAGTTGTTAGGTTATAATGAATTTTAATTACTTCTATGTTATTCTCATTCTAATCATAAGATAAATAGTATGACATATAGCTATGCATTACAACAAAAAATACAAATTGGAAAAAATAAGGGTTGATATGGAATAGAAAATAAAATTTAGAAGTTGGAACATTTTAAGCAAGGTGGAACTTTTCATGCTTGCATGACATACTAAGCAGATACAATATTTGTTACTCATGACTACAAACCACAAATTGATCAATATTATGCTTTTTCAAAACAATGTAAAACTGCTCGTTTGCATTGTTGTTGTTTTTTTTTTTAATATCAAAATATATAAAGAAAATGGCAAGTCTAAAATGAGATCATATAAAATATATAACTCTAAGTTTAAGATGCAAGTTTTAATATACTACTTATAAAATATAATTGTAAAATGAAATTCTTCTATATACCCAAAATTATCAAATTCAAATTTCACGTTGAGTTTTCTTTTTAATATTTGATTTAAATCTCATTTTAAACTTTAAATTTTAAATCAAGCAAAGAGAGAACAAAAGAAAAGAAAAGGAAAAAATCTTATTGGTCATTAATGTTGTCTCAAAGTGTATTAAATCGTTTTTTTTTTTTTTTAATTTCTAGCCAACCCTATACTTATTACTCATTTGTATTCATTTGGAAGCAAATGTAAAATTATCCTATAAAAGCCTATCTTATATCACAAAACCCTAGAATGGTAGTCGTCGCTCATTACATCATCTCTGTGAAGCTCTCTTCGGGAAGCTCCTAACCCTTCTTCAAAGCTTCTTCAACTTCTCACATCTCTTACGTGCTCCAAAATTTTTGTTGATCATATCATATCAAAGCCTATTTTATATCACAAAACCGTAGAATTACACCCCACCCTCATTTCATCTTTTGTGTGCAGCTCTCTTTGTGAAGCTCCTAACTTTTCTTCAAAGCTTTTCCAAATCCTCAAATCTCTTATGTGATTCAAAATTTTTGTTGGTCGTATCCTATAAAATCTTATCTTATATGACAAAACCCTGGAGTCCTCACTCGTTTCATCCACAACTTGATGTTCTCTTTGTAAAGCACTTAACTCTTTCTCAAATATTCTCCAAGTGCTTAGATCTCTTATGTGCTCAAAATATTTTGTTGATCGGTAATTTCACAACCATATGCTCAATCTTGTGGTTTATTTATTTATTTATTTTTCATGATAGAATTGCTTATTTGGTTAGAAAAAAAAAATCAGAAAGGTTAACATGTATGATTTTGATAGTAAGAACTAAGTATAAATTTCAATTTTGTTTTAAAAAAATAATTTCATTATAGAATTTCCCTAATTTCTTATAGGTATTTGGTTTCTTATTTAATTATATTAGTTTTAATCCTTTATGAAATTATTTTGAGAAATATTTGATGAAAAAATACTATAAATTTCTAATTCATACTAATATTCTTATTTTGTTCATTAATACTGATATATATCCATTTTTTTTTTAATCTTAAGTTCTTGCAACATTGGGTCTGCAAAATCCTACTTTTAGAATTTGTATTTCATTTTCCCAATATCTCTTTAGTGATTCCTAGGGTTATTATAAAACATTTTGTTATTCTTTTCTTATATTTTCCCTATTTTTTAGCATGTTTAATTTTGAAGATATCACTATATCTATGTACTTTTTTCTTCTTATGTATGTATATGATTATAAATAGGTTTGAAAATTTTGTTTTTTTTCTTAGATTCTACTTCTCCACCAAGGAAAATAAAATCATTATTCAGACTTTTAGTAGCAAATACTAGCCTATTTTATCTATTTTTTTTGGCATATAACTTGACATATATACTCATGTTTGCGATCTATGGTTGGCTTACAAAGCACTTGGCAGTTCTTTTAGTGAACAGGCGAATCATTTCCATTCACATCTAGAGGTTTGAATTTTATATGTTGTATCTTACTTGGAAATTAATACTTTACATAGATTATATGTTATTATTTGACCTTTGTTTTTAATGATCTTTTGTTTTGTTCATGATCGATTCAGGTGCTTGGAGACAATATTTTAATGGCATGAGTGGAGTCGGAAAAAAAAGAGTATAAAACTTACAATTTTATTTTATTCACCTCATTATTTTGTAATAAATTTTCAAATTTTTATTTTAAATTAAGAGATGATATAATATCATATCCCTTGGCATATGCACTACAACTTTAGTGTTTTTCTAATATTGTTCATTTTCGCAATTTTCTTGATTTTGCATTATGTTATTTCTAATAGGCATATTTTACCAATATTTGATGAAATCAACATAATTTTCTAATCTTTTTATTTTTCCCTGGATTTGTTTATATGTAAGTCACATATTTATCATGGGGACACCTACCATCATGGAAATCACACTCTAATAGCTACCTTGCTCGAAGGCCTCTTACATATTCTATGAATATTTGATGAAATGAACGTATAAGCTTTTATCAATTTATTTCCTATATTGTGTTTATATGTATGTCACATATTTATCAACAAAACACCTACCCTCTTTGAAGTCTTATCAGAGGGCCTCTTCTTTGAGGTGACATAGTAATTAGATGATCATACAATTATATCAACCTTGACTTTAGTTTTTTAAATAGATAAAAGACTACTTAAAAAATAGAGTAAAAATAAGATTTTTTAAAATTTAATTTAATTTATTAATTTTCTAAGAAGGTGTGAGACAAGATATCTTTATTGAAATAATAAAATTAAAGCAATTTTCTTTATGTGATATCCAAAAATGTCATTTTTTTTTCGCCTTTGTAATTGTGATTGTCATTTTAATGAACTAATGCACATGGAAAATAATTAAAAATAAAAATTCTATAACAACAAGGATGATAAGCTCTTGCAAGCCATCTTAAGTTTGTTCTTCTATATTTCTCAAAGAGGGGAGTAGTCTCATAGTTGTCTTCTTAGGCAATAGAATAGCATTTTCTTTTTCATTAAACTTGACAAATTCTTTAATGATGATTGTTCCATTACTTTGATTGTAGAAATTGTAACCTTTGACCTTGAGTTATAATCTATGAAAATATATTTTCTAATATTGTATTTAACTTCAATCTCTTTTGATTGGGCATATAAGAATATTTAATGCTTTCAAACCCTCTCAAATGTAAAATATCTTACTTTCATCCATTCAATGCTTATTGTGGTGCATAATTTATTCAATATAGATGAATTAGGATAACAATTTGAAAAATTAACTAAACAATCAATTCCTTCTTAAGAAAATTCTTTAGACATTTCACACGGTCATAACAAAAAGAAATTTCAAATTCTATGTTATGTTTTAGAGAGTATGGAACATTGTAGACTGATGAATCCTATGGTTTTCAACACATTTTTGAAATTATTTTGTTGTGAATTGGCATCCTTTATAGGATCTTATTACATTTATATTGTAACCACTTTATTTAACAAGTTCTTTTAAACTCTTAAAGGTATAAATAATTACAAATTTTCTTCAAACAATGCAACCAAATAATTTGACTAATAATGTTTATTATCACTATAAGAGTTAGGAAAAGTTTATCAACATATGCATCAATAACTTTTAGAGACTTCTTTCCTCTTATAGTATTTTCTTTAAAAAACTTTCTTAAGAATATTTTTCGAACAAGTTTTCTTTATATAATTTATCTTAGTAATCAATAGAAGGTAATTCTTTTAACGATTTTTTTTTAATTTCTTATTAAGAAACTTTGATCTGTTATGAGGATATCATATCCTTTTCTTAGGAGTTGACCAAAACATAATATATTGTTTTTTTTTTAATTTTTAGCTTATAATAGAGATTTGAAACAAAAATTGATGCATTTCTATTTAAAAACTAAATTGTTATTGGACATACTAATTTTGTGAACCATTTGGAGCATTGGATTCTTGACTTCCTATGCTTCGAAACCATATGTGGTTTACCCTAAGAAACTCACAGAAGACAATGCCGATTTTGAGTCAAAGTGAACATTGTTGTGTTGGCATGGATCTAAAAAAGATTTTTTTTTTTTTTTAACTCAAATGAAAGATTATTCCTTTTCCACAACCATTAAACTCCTTGATACTTCATAGATGATGCTTCAATAAAGATTAAATCTTTATTGACATCATTGAGGAATTGTTTTCTTGTAGCTTTCAATAGATGATAAAAAACATATCTTTACAACATAAAATTTAATCATACGCTCCTATTATGGAGATTATTTCCAATCTATGGAAAATATTAAAACTTTATAAGAAAAATTGAAAACCTATGCTCCTTTAATGGAGCTTACAACCGAAGTTATGAAGAAACAAAGAAAGAAAACAATTATCAAATTCAATCAACACATGCAATAATAAAAAAGAAACATATAAGTGTTATTTGGTCATGGGATAATACCAAGGTTGTACAAAAAAGGTTAGCACACCCTAAATAAAAATCTAAGCATGCTTATAATATTAAACTCTAATACCAATTGTTGGTATCTTAGATCTAAGTAATAGATACAATACAAATTTTATAAAAAAATTAATCTTTAGGGTTAAAGTACTAACCTTACCTTAAATTTTAAGTGTTGAAGAATCAAATCGATGTCCTCAAAAGTCTTGTAAACCCATGATCTTTCGCCCAATGACTTTTCCTTGATCATGGCATATTTCTGAGGAAGGAAGAAAGGGTGGAAGCTATACCTTTCTTTCTCTCGGGAAATGGAAGACAACTCGATGGAAGAGCTATGGAAATCCTAACCCTTAAGGGAGTATTTATAGGGTTCCCTAATAGGCTTAAGTGATTTAAGCCCTTTGAGGGTTTAGGTCACTTAATCTAGCCCAAAAAAAGTTCTAATTGATTAATTAACCTAACATAACCTAATAATTAATCAATTAATTAGTCTAATCCAGAAACCTTGTTCATTTACCCTTGTGCAACCTTGCATAATTAGCAAAATGTCTTTATGCACAAAAGTGAACCTAAAACCAATTTAACTGTCATAACCTGTGCCAACAAGGTATATAAGCTCATAGTGAGGACTGCTTGGACCCATAAAAGTACTAACTCCCTCAGAATCCATCTAAAGTTAATTTAACATCCCATTATAGAAAATCAAATGAACTCTAGTATCCTATATAAACAAAAACAAGACACTATGTGTTATAGTCCTAAACAATTACTAATGGTTCGACAGAGGGATAATATGCCTTAGATAATTAAAAATGTCCTTGATGTTTCACCGTTCATAGTGGTAAACACCCCATCATAAACTAATAAGGATATATAAAAATGAAACTAGAATATCATTAGTAAAATTCTAGATCTAATTAGTCTTTCGATTATATGAATATCCCTGATGATTCATCCTAGGTTCTATATAAGTTTATTAACTCAAACAAATAAAGTTCATTATAGTTGCTAGTAAAATTTGTGGATATTGTTGTACTCATTTTTCATTAAATTAAGTCAACCTATTATTTACCTTCTAACTACTTTTCCATCTCATTCTTGTGATATAGGAACAATTTAATCCAATTGCTGATGAAGAAGGTGGACACATTTTACATGACATGGTGCACAGGTGAACAATAGTATCGAAAGAGTACTTAGTCTTCTCCAAGTCTAAAGCCTTGTGCTTCCTACTGTTTTTGAAGGAGATGAGTCCTTATAGACAAACAAGTTCAAATTCCATAAAATGGAACAAGAGGAGCTATTTGTTTCATAACTAAACAAAGGATTAGATATTTCTATTATTAGGAACACAAACATCTTTGATGACTAACACAAGAAGTAATTAATCAAGTTGAACTTAATGTATGAATGACAATGGTTAAGCAACTCAGACAAGGTTACTTGATATTTTCTTGAACATCTGAAGATAACATTGTCCATCCCATGATGATGCCCTTGTTTTAACACTCCTAATTGCTAACTCTAAAATACAACAAATTTTGATAGATCCTAGGAGTTTTGCTAATGTTTTATTCCACACTACACTATATGGCTAGTCGTAGTTGACAACAAAAGCAACTCTATAGTGGGATTCAATAGGGATTCTATTCTTGCCAAGAGGTCATTACCTATCTGAGTAGAACCATCTATTGTAATAGTGAAATCTTCAGTAGTGGACATCATCTACTTAGAATGTTATTTTTCATACAACTTGGATACATCTTATGTAAGCTACACCATCTAAGTATCATCAAAATTTGTTTTTTCCTACTCCACGAAGGGTAATTGGAATCACATGGGATCAAGCTTTGGCTAGGAGATGCTATTAGGAGCTACCATGATGAGGGCTTTCAGGAAAATGAATATTGGGTTATGTGAATTATAGAAAGTAGATATTATGGTGGGGAAATAAATTGATACTTTCATAGTCATTAAGAACACATAAAAGGTTAACTCAGTGAAGTATCTAGAAAGAAATGAGGTTAACTTAGGCACAATCTTAACTGAGAAAGAGAAATGAGATTTGGACACTATTGAAGTCTTTTTCATCTATTTCATTTTGGGATGTCAAGGATATGATGGGAGTGAACCCTACTATAGTTGTATACCACTTGATTGTTGACTGTTGTGGCAAAAATTCAAGAAATTTTCATTCGAACAAAGAAATATAGTTTGTTAAGAAATTTGTAAGCTTTTAAAAGCTAGGTTTATCAAGGAAGTCTAGTACCCTGCTTGGTTCTCTAATACAATAGTTGTACCTAAGAAGAATGGGAAATGGAGAATTTGATTGACAATATGGACCTTAACAAAGCATGCCCAAAAGATTGTGTTTGCTTTACTAAGCCTAACCAACTAGTTGATGCAATAACAAGAGGCCAAATATTATCTACTTTGGATGTATATTGATATTGAGGACATAGAGACAACAACTTTTCCAACCGATAATGGAAGTTATTAATAAATGGTAATGCCCTTTGGTTAAAAATATATAGGAAAACCTATCAGAGGATGGTCACCTCTATGCTCTCACATTTTCTAGGAAAACAATGGAGGTCATTAATGATATGTTGGTCAGAACTAGAGATGAACTTCACTAGTAGCACTTACAAGAAAGCTTTGAATAATGAAAATTTTTGGAATGAAACTAAACCTTGATAAATTTGTTTTTGTGTTTGAAAGTGAGGAATTTTTGGGCTATATAGTTAGCCAGAAGGGAATAGATGTGAACCTAGTCTAAATAAAAACAATACTCAAGATGCCCTCACTACAATCCATTAGAGATGTCTAACAATTAACTTATCTAATTGTTTCCATAAGTTGTTTTATTTTCATGTGCCTATATAGATGTTTGCATTTCTATATGTTTCTAAGTAAAAAAAAAATGCTTAGAGTGAATGGAGGATTGGAAGGAAGCCTTGCTTATGGGCTTCTAATTATGCCTTCAATGTAGTCTTAATCAAAGAAGATAAATAGTTGCATTTGCCCATTTATTATGTGAGTAATTGTTTCATGACTCTAAGATAAGATACTCGATCATGGAAAATATATTATTTACTTCAATAATTGCCTCCAAGAAATTGCAACTTTATTTCCATTCTCATAAAGTGGCAACCTTGATGAAACAAACACTTAGGGTAGTGTTGCAAAATCTTGATATGTGAGGGGAAAAGGATGAGATGGTCAATTAATTTGGGGGAGTTCAATATCCAATACAAACATAAGTGAGCAATAAAGAGTTAGATGTTGGTTGATCATTTTTTGCAAAGATAGGTGAAGTAAACAGACTCACAATTGATGAACCCTTTTGATGCATCTCAATGGATGAATCCACTATAAGCCTTGGCAAATTTTGGATCTATGTATTATGTTTTTGGATTATAATAACTTTTACTTTTATTTTAGCATTTTATTGTTATATATTTAGCCACATAATCCTAACATTTAGCCACAAAGTAATTCATAGTGAAAACCCTTTTTTTTGTTGTCATGAGGAAAGAAATTAGATATTGGAGTCATTTTAGTCCACCTTAAAAGAGTGATTTAGAAAATCACTCAAGATAGGTTTTAAGGCCTTAATTAAATTTTATGAAGCTAAATACAAGGTATTCATTATGGATTTGAAAATGGCACATGGATTGCAAATAAGAAATATACGAGTCCAAAGTCATTCCTAAATAGTTGTTTAATAGAAACTAGATCAGTTTGAAGTCAATAATTTTAGAATGCAAAAGTATCAATTAAAGCTAGCTTCAAAATAGAAATACAATAGTGTCGTCAAGAGAATAATTAGGACACCAACTCCTTATTCTTATTCACATGCTCTAAAACTTGTTGCAATAACCATCATCTACCAATAGATTATATTTCTTATCTATGTTATGAGTTTGATCATGAAACCAAGGCAAAGGAGGTGTACACAATAAATGGCTTGGACAATTGACGTATACCTATAATTAATACTTGCAATATAAAGTTCTCCCAACTGACAAGTTGGAAGCACATAAAATAAAGATTAACTTAACTCAGTATCCCCTAATATAGGATACCTAATATAGACCATCTTTTTCTAGTCTTATCTCAAAGGCTTGTCCCCAATTAAAGAACAAGCTATGTTAAGGGAGATTCATGAAAGCATGTGTTACAAGGCAATGAGAAAGGGTTATTTCTAGCCCCACATGCAACATGACATGCATTTATTTGTTAATATTTACAACTCTTTCCAAATATGATTCCCTTGATGATACACCAACCTATGGAAATGTTGAAGTCAATACCCAACACTTGGTGTTTGCCTCAACGGAAATTGGCATAGTCAAGTTGTTGCATCAAACCCCAAGGCAAAAATGATTCCTCTTGGTAGCAATAGACTATTTCATCAAGTGGCTCCAGGTGGAGTCTTATGCACAAATACAATAATAAGAGGTAAATTGATTCTAGTGGACAAATATAATTTGGTTTAGCAAACTAAGAGTCATTATTTTTTTACAATGGATTGCAATTCAATAATGAATGTTTTAAGTCTTTTTGTTTTGCCTAAGACATTAAAAATAGATACTCGATACCAAGGTATCCTCATGGGAATGATCAAGTAGAAATCTTCAATGTTGATTGTTTAAAAATAAAGGCGTCTTGGAAAGAGTAAACGTCAATAGGTAGAATAGTTATCATTCGTATTATAGCATATCAAACCATTGCTCGGAATCCAACATGGAAAACCTTGTTTGGCTTGGTTTTTGAGATTGATGTTGTAATCGAAAAAGAATCTTAGATGCCTACTCTTAGTGCTAGGAAAGGATAAAAATATTGGAAATTAAGAATATATCAAATGTTGGATTTTAAGAAAATATCATATAGAAATTTCAATAAAATGTATCAATGGAACTTAATTTGATCAAAACTCATAAAAATATGGCGAAAAACTCAAGAAAAATAAAATAAGCCAATTTTGTTGAAGAAAATAATAATATATAATATAACAGAATATACAACATTTACCAATAAGATATAGAACCAAACACACATTTACTATTAAAATAATGATTTATCTAATGTGTGTGTGTGTTTAATCATTTATAAGATTATTACTTGTTTATAGTTTAACAATTTATTAAATAAAATTTTGTTAAGGAAAATAATAATAAATAATAAATAATAATATAATACACAACATTTAGCAATAAGATACACGTCCGGACACACATTTACTAGTATTAAAATATTGATTTATCTACCATGTGTGTATTTTAACAATTTATAAGATTATTACTTATTTTATACTTTAACAATTTATTAAATAAAATTTAAAGATAATACAATTAAAATTAGTTTAGGAAGACAAACAATGTATATAAAATTTATGCAAAATAAATCAAACATTCAAGTAGTCTAAGTGGTTGGTAGTTTTTGTCATGTTGGAGGCTTGACTTGATTCCCAACAAACGCCCTTCACAATGAAAATGTCGTGAAAATTCCAATATAATAAAAATAAATAAAATATCATAATATATATATATATATATATATATATATATATATATATATATATATGAGTGTGTGTACAAATTGTATAGAAGTTTTAATATTTATGTATAAATTTCTATTTTTAATACTAAAAAATAGAAAGTGTATCAAGTATCAGCTTAATTTTTTCAATTTTATGTCCTCATATATTTGAATTAGATAAAGTATTAGAATTGCATTTAGATATAAAAGAAAGTCATTTTATGGTATAATGGATCTAATGTACATTCCTAATTTTCTAAACAAATGATTCAAACTTTAGGCATCTTATCCTTGGAATTATTATAGAAAAATTTCTTAGAATCTGGCTTCATTTGATATTTATACCACATTCAATATGAATGGAAGTTGTTAGGTTATAATGAATTTTAATTACTTCTATGTTATTCTCATTCTAATCATATGGTATGATATTTAGCTATACATTACAACAAAACTTTATTGAACTTCCAAGTTGATACAAATGGGAAAAAAATACGGTCAATATGGAATAGAAATAAAATTTAGAAGTTGAAACATTTTTTGCAAGGTGGAACTTTTCATGCTTGCATGGCACACCAAGCAGATACAATTTGTTTTATATGACTAAAAATCACAAATTAATCAATATATGTTAATCTGCACATTTGTACTGGCTTTCTTTAATATTAAAATACATAAGAAAAATGTAAGTTTAAAATGAGATTTTTGATAATAATATATAACTCTAAGCTCAAAAAAAAAAAAAAAATTATACGTCATACATATAACATGTAACTTTAAAATGCAAGTTTTAATTAACAATGACGCTTATAAAAGCGTCATCTTTGAACAATTTCTATTAAAAAATTAATATTTTGATTCCATTATTAAAATAATTGATTTCTTATATAATTAAATTAAAAAACAATTACAACCGATAAAATAAAATTGAATTTTATTAATTAAAATATATCCAAATATTGATATACATGAACCTAGTTTAAACAATTAAGGTAACCACCTATATATATTAATTACACAAACTTATTAATTATATCAAAATATTTCAATAAGAATTTCTAATTCTAACATAAGAACAAACATTGGTATCAAGACTACTAAAATAAACCATAATCTTTAAAAGAATAGTTCAACCTCCTAATGAGTTCACTGATGTAATCTTCATGGTTTTTGACTTCGCCTTCTTTAACACAATGGTTTATCTTCTTTTAGCAAACAAGTTTCCTTTGTAACCTGTAAATAAAAATAAGGAAGAGTAGAAAACATCTAAATTATATATACATACAATAAATAATAAGCATAAATGAAAGTATAACTTTCACAAAATTAATTTAGGTTATCAAGTTTGCTTACATGAATTAGCCTCTTACATACATGGATTGTGCTCCTTTCAATTCATTATAAGAAAAAAAAATTATATTATGAAGAGTTTTCAAAATAAAATACAATATATTATTCTAATGTAGATAAAAAGCTCTCCATTGTCATCCCTATGTTGCACCTTTAGAGCATTACTTCAAAAAAGACCTCATAAAGAATTCATCAAAGTAAAACTAGACATACAAAATATTTCATTAAGGAGACCAATGAGTTGAAACTAAATAAATAAATTCGTACTCTATCAACAAAATACCTTAACTACAATTTCAACTAACATATTATACTTTCCCCAAAATAAGGAAAAAAATGTACTTAAATTTTTTTAAAAAGTTTGATTTTTTATTCAACAACATAGAAGAAATAAATTTTGTTTTTATGAGATAAAATATTGTATTTTTAGTATATATTAACAGTTAAATTAAATCTTTAATAAACTCATAGGCTCTAAGTTAATAAATATGCATTAAACGCTTATTATAAAGTGTATATATGAGTTAGGGTTGCTCCGTATGGACATTTAATGGTGAACTCTTAAAGCATTATTGAATACAAGAATAAGTCCTATAATGTACAAAAAAAAAAGAAAAACCAAGGTCCAAACACAATGAAAACCATCATGTTATCACTATGTTACGATCAAAATTTTATTTTTAATTTCTTATATTTTTTTTGTTTAACTAGTTTTTATTTTATTTTTTTCCAATTCCTTTGATTTTTGTTTATTTTGATAGTAAGAGGAGCTTGTAATTTACTTAGATGAGGTATGATAAAAATCCTAAGAAGTATAGACTTATTTTTATATTTTATTTCAACAAACCCATGAAACATGACATTGCTTGATTTAAGATATCATAAAAAATTTTATGTAATCATAAAAGTAAATAATTAAATTATAAAGTTATAGTACAAATAGAATTCTATCTTATTAGCCGTTAACCCCTTACTCCTAGTTGTCATAATCATTACCTTCTACTCCTTCTCATATACAATGATAGCCTTGTTTTTTTTCCCCCCTATATCCTTGATAGAAGGCCACTTTGTCTAATTAGTGCAACTCATTGCACTGAACAATATGAAGATATATTATTGAAAAATATTGAAAGTTGGATCTCTTGTTTATTAATATTATAAACAAATATTTTAGAAAAGATAGAAAAATACAAACCTGTTGAGGAGAACACAAATTTATGAACCCATATATAGAATAGTCAAACTTTTGTATTTCCCTCTTGGTATTAGTTGTGGTCAATAATAAGCCATCTAGAGTAACTTTTGGCAACAATTTGATTAATATTTAATACTTAAAACAAAACAAGAACAAGAGATAGTAAGAAGTCAAACTTTAACATGCACCTCTTCTATGTAGAGGCTACTAATAGGCAGTGGAGGAGCAACTACTATTATGATGTTATAACAGCTTAGGAGATTTAGACTCATTTAAACTTTAATAAGCTAACTACACTATGTAATACAATAGTCAATAAGGAAAATACAACTTGCATAATGAAAATAATTAAGAAACCCAATCACAATACTAAATATTAACCAAATATATATTCAACCTAAAAGTTCAAGAAGTAGTTGAATGTTTTTCTGAAATAAATGATAGAGCAGTCATGCAAATTTTAATGAATTTATTCTAGATATAAGGAGAAATTAAAAAAATAAATAAATTGTGATTTAGCCTTTGTGATTCAGCCTTGAGGAATGGTAAATTAGGAGTAGTAGAATTAGATCAATCAAAAGAGAATAGCCATAAAAATTTCAAAAATAATAAAAATAGTAACAAGAGTTTAATTGTACTCACTTTTCATCACATTCTTAGATGGTGAAGTAGAACACTCTATCCCTTGCTATTTTTCATTATTTCTTTCTCTCTCTCTTCCAAGCTAGGAAGAGAAAAGTGATTTATAACTAGATAGATAAATATATTAAAAAAGAAAAATTATAATTAATAAATGAAAACATGAAGAAGAGAGATAAGATGTTGTGACGGCACCTAATATTTCTATTAACATTCAACTAAAATTACAATTCAGGATAGAAAAAAAACATGGAAAATCAATCACTGACATTGTCAAATTCCTAAGCCAAAATTACTGTTGGTACAGTTTAAGTTAGTATTTTGAATCTTTAAGGCCCATTCATCTCCTACATCATTAAAACAAGCCAAATAATTGTTGCAACCCCCAAATTAAGAAATAGAGAGAAACGTCAATTTGTTAAAGTTAATGGAAATTTAATTTGAATTCTTCATTAGTAAAAATTAAAAAATATATTTATGAGTAATATATTTCCAAATATGATATAACATCAAAAATTAAAAGTGACAAATCATAATACCCCAAAACAATAAGAAGATAAATGAAACATGACATAAACATTAACTAACCCAAAATAAATTCAACAAGATGAAAATTTACCTGAGTAAAATTAGCAAGGAAAAAGAAGGAGAAGGTAGTTGGGTTGAGAATGGTGACCCTTTATTATACTATGAAAGCAACAATGAATCAACTTCTTCACAAGCATGATGATGTTTAGAAAAAACCATCTCAAGTTTTGACTTTAAAATTTGAAAGAAAAGCAATTAGCTATGAACATTAAGTTGGGTTTAATCATACTTAATATTATAACTATGAAATTATTATAACTAAGGCAATAGAACTTACTTTTTATTTGGAGTTAGATTTTTCCAACCTTAATCTTTGGAATAAGAAAAAAATGATGTTAGAGATTAGAGGAGTTGAAACAAGGAGCAAATTATTCTCAATAACTCTTATTGAACCTCATAATAGTACAAGTTTGAAGAATGAAAGCTTTAAGAAAGGATTTGGATTAGTACAATGTAAGGATCCATACACATTTAAAGCTTTAAAGAAGATTGGCCAATTGAGTAAATGTGATTTATAGTTATTTGGTTAATGCAAATGAGCTAGTTGGGCACTTGGTTGGGAAAGTGATGAAAAGTATGACTCCTAGTTGGGTAATTACTTGGTTATTTAGGAGAAAACTTAATTTTAAATAAAATAAATAAATAGTTTTTATGAGATTTTATATGAAACTTGAGAAATAGTAAGAAAAAGAAAATAAATAATACAAAGGCAATTTAATTTTCTATTTAATTAGTTTCAAAGATATAAAGAAAAATGAAATAGAATAATTTCTTTGAGAATTTATACAATTTTAGAGGAAGAAAATTGGAGGATTGTGGCACAAAAATAAAATTTAAATTTAAATTTTTATTATATTTTTCTTCACTTCTTTATTTTCATTTTCATGTTTTTTTTCTCCTTATACTTGGTTCAAATTTTCTGTAAACTAAATCTAAGCATAAAAGTTTGTTGATATATATAGTTTGGTAAGGGGTCATTATAAACTCATGGCAAAATTGTTCAAAGGCTAAAAAATTCTTGATGATGCCCTAGTTGTGAAGGGGTATATCAATTCTAGAAATAAAGAATTTGAGAGAGGTGGGTGGCTCACAATTTATTTTTATTTTTTTAAGCAAGAAAAATTACATTAATGGCATCTAACAAAAAATGCAACAAAGTAAACAACTAGGTGAGATTTCCTGTTATTGGTTTTGGATGAGATGCATTTTAGATAGAAATAGTTAAGTTGGATTAGATTTCCCTTCCTTTTCAGAATCACCCACAATAGTAACAAGAAAGCCTAAGACCTTTTGAGTAGGGTAGAAAGTATAGGTCATTGGAGCCAAAAAATTCTGAAACAGGAAGATTCAAGATAATTCCTAATGAAATTTAGGATATGTAGTGTCTATTCAAAGAAAAAGAATAGGTAGTGCTTATGTAGCTCATCGAAGAAAAGGGGAGAAGGAAGAATGATAGAGAATTTCAGTTATAATTTATCTATAAAAAAACTAATCACAAAAAGTTACAAAAGTTGCACCTAGTAGGTTTGAAGATTGACTTGAACTTGGATGCTCATTAAGGTCACTAGAGAAGTTCATCATATGGCAATAAGCCAAAATTTCAATGAGCATATCTAAATTAAATATGATTTCCCAATTAAATTTTAACCCTTTGCTATGGTTTATTAGAATTCATTTCATTATAGTACTTTCGAAACATGCAAGTTGGTGGATATGATCTATAAAATGAAATCCACAAAGTCTCTTTGCATCAGTGTTCACAAGAATGATCTAAAGATTGTGATGGATTTGCTAGCTTTGCTCTGACATTTCTGTTTCCTTCTAGGAATCAAGCAGGATTGAAAATCAAAATTCTTAAATAACTATATCAACCATTGTTTGCTATTAGAAACATCAGCACTACCAATGAGGTAACAAATCACAAGATGCCATCTATATATACTAATAAGGTCACTCACATATATTATACTTCAGATATAATCTTCATTACCACTGGAGAAGTGGGAGTGCATCACCTGAATTCGAGATCAAGCCTTCTACAGCAGTCTTAGAACTTCATAGGCTCCATTGAAGGAGCAGAAAACCTATTACACCTTGAGACCTGTAGGAGGCATAGACAATAAATGTTTAATCAGAGCATGGTCCATGCATTGGAATCATGAGGCTATAGGTCAAATACCAGAATTTTTATCTGCATCTTGAGCTTGATAAATGGGATTCATTGAAGTGTTTTCCTAAAGGTCAAATACCAGCATGGTCCCACTAATTTGTCTTATTTTTTCTTCATTCAGTCCAAACCATTTATTACAGGATACAAGTGATTCAAGCCCCTTATTCTTATGCTTCTTCACTACCATAGAAAAAAATACCAACTTTTTTTTTCATATCAATTGTAGGCCTTTTGGCAAAATTAAAAACAGATTATTGCAATGTTTAGCAAGAAAAATGTAAAGACAAAATGATTGTAGATTTCCAAATTGTGATAGTTTCTCAAAAAACTGAAACTTAAATAGGGCTCCAACCTATCTCTTAATCCCAAATCTCATATATCAAAAGAAATCCATCCATAAGAGACTAGATAAAGAACAAGTAAAAGAAAATTAGAAAGAATTCCATTATGTTTCCTGTTTTATGCATTTTTGAGGTGTTGGGAATCAAGATTGAAATGGGAATTTGACCTTGTGATTTTTGTCACATTTTGGAATACCTAGCTTATGTTTTCCTCTTTAAGAAAGCATTGCAATTGTGTTTTTTTTTTCTTTTTTTCTTTTCTTGACAGCTAATTCAAAGACTAGTTGTTTCAGTTTTTATATAAAAAACTAATTCCTAATTTCTAGATAGTTTCATTAGGATGGTTTAATGGCAATCTTTTAGCACAGGGCAAAGGTTAATGCTGGAAAATCTTATGCTTAGAACAGATAAACACAAGAAAGAGGATCATATTTTGAATGACATTAATAAGTGAAACTCTTCAGATAGTTAATTGATGATTAAATATTTCTAGCAAGCATAAAGTAGAAATACCAGAAAGGGAAGCCTTCAACTAGATGAATAACTCTCAAGGAGGCTCTGTTCCAAATACTATGCACAAAATTGCAACCAAAATTAGATTTAAAGAAATAAAGAGAGAAAAACAGTAGTTCAATGGGAAAAACAACATGTGAATTTACCAATAGAAAAGGCTCCATCGTATACCATACAAGACTTACCAAACATCCCTTTTACTTATTGACATAGAAGATAAATCAGCAACAGAACTGCCACACCCCCAACTAAGTCGGAAACTTGGGAATTCAAGTCAAGAATCATGATACAAGTAGGAATTGCCACTATAGTGATGACAGAAATTTGATACATTTTCAAATCCTACAAGGATCTTATACATGCAGAGGATTATTCATCCATAAAATTATGAAAATTTGCAGATTTGTTTCCACAAAAATGAAAAAACTCATTCCAAAGAGCCAACCTTCAAGTCACAAATTCACAATCCACGGAGTCCCAATTTCTGAAATCTTTCCAATTAAAAATTTTCACTTTTGCTAAAACTTTTTACCTTTCGCAATAAGATTTCTAATTTCCATGCCTATGCTACCTCGAGTGACCATCATCTCCATAAAGCTTTCTTTTCTTCCAACCCATGGACTCCTCTATCTGGATGGTCCTTTGATTCGAACCACATTGACCCCCAAAATAAATCTTCCTAACCAGATGTAGATCAGATTCGAGTTGGTCTTAGAACAGAAACCTTCACATTTTCTGGCTGCTTCACCGAGGAGATCGATGCAGGATCTTCAAAATGAAAACCCCCCAACTACACGTCATTGTTTCACGATGTGATATATCACCCCAAAATTGTCTCCCGCCTCACTTTTGATTTCATTGCCACTCAAATCTATGAGATTCCATTACTAACAAGTTAAGAATACTTGTAGATTGTAGTCTGAATATAGTACTCTTCCAAAGGTTAAGGTTTTTCAATAGAGAGAGAGAGAAGGCTTAGGGTTTTGATACTCACAACTAGTCTTCTAAGGCTTGTTGGGTGCTACATTTGTCTTTTGGCGGGTGTAGCGAATCATATGGAGGTAATGGGAAATATATTACATACTATGTAAGAAAGAACATGACGCTTTTTAGGGCCAAGGACACCTATTGAAATCTGTATACAATGATGCTTAAAATAAGTGCCAACGTCTTTAAACTTCTATAGTTCAATGACGCTTATAGAGGCGCCCCAAGCGTCAACATTTTAGTATATCTATGACACTTTTTACAAAAGCGCCAAGGATAAGAGCGTCCTTGTTTTGTTTTTTTTTTGTATATTTTAAAATATAATTGTAAAAATAAAATTATCAAATTCAAATTTCACATTGAGTTTTCTTTTTAATATTTGATTCAAATCTCATTTTAAATTTTCAATTTTAAATCAAGCAAAAATAGAAGAAAAAAAAATTGATTGGTCATTGATGTTGACACAAGTGTATTAAATTATCATTATTTTCTATTTCTAGTCAATCTTATACTTATTACTTATTTGTATTCATTTGGAAGTAGATGTAAATTAGCTATCCTATAAAAGCCTATCTTATATCACAAAACCCTAGAATTGCACACCTCCCTCATTTCATCTTCTTTGTGAAGCTCTCTTTGGGAATCTCCTTACTCTTCTTTGAAGTTTCTCCAAGTTCTCAAATCTCTTATGTGCTCCAATAATTTTGTTGATTGTATCCTATAAAAGCCTATCTTATACCACAAAACCCTAAAATTGCACCCTTCCTTCATTTCATCCTCTATGTGAAGCTCTCTTTTTGAAGCTCCTAACTTTTCTTTAAAGCTTCTCCAAGCCCTCAAATCTCTTATATGCTCAAAAAATTGTTGCTCGTGTCCTATAAAATCTTATCTTATATTATAAAACCCTAGAGTTTCACCCCTCACTCATTTCATCCTCAAAATAAAGCTCTCTTTGTAAAGCTCCTAACTCTTTTTCAAAGTTTTCCAAGCTAAGATCTCTTATGTGCTCTAAAAAATTTGTTGATTGGTAACTTCACAATCATTTTCTCATTCTTGTAGTTTATTTTCAATTTTCTTTTCATAATAGGATTGCCTGTTTGGTTGGGGAAAAAAATCAAAAAGGGTAACATGTATGATTTTGATTGTAAGAATTAAGTATAAATTTAAATTTCTGAAAAATTAAATTCATTGTAAAATTTCCCTAATTTCTTATAGGTATTTGGTTTTTTATTTGATTAGATTAGTTTAAATCTTGTATGAAATTATTTTGAGAAATATTTAATGAAAAAAACACTTTAAATTTCTAATTCACACTAATATTTTTAGTTTGTTCCTTCATAGTGATATCTATCCATATATTTTTTTATCTTAAGTTCTAGCAATAATGGATCTGCAGAATTCTACTTTTAGAATTTGTACTACATTCTCCCAATATCTATTTAAAATTAGTAATTTCTAGGGAGATTATGAAACATTTTGCCGTACTAGTTTTGACATTTTTCCTATTTCTTATAGCATGTTTAATTATGAAGGTATGACCATTTCTTAGGATCTACATCTCCACTAAGGAAAATAAAATCATTATTCTAACTTTTAGTAGCAAATGCCTCCCTATTTTGTCCATTCTTTTTGGCATATAACTTGACACATATACTCAGGTTTGCAACCTATGGTTGGCTTATAAAGCACTTGGCAATTCCTTTGGTGAACTAGTGAATGACACCCACACCTAGGTGTTTGAATTTTATATATCATATATTTACTTGGAAATTAATACTTTACATAGATTATATGTGATTATTAGTTTTCTTGACATTTGATTTTAAGGATCTTTATTTTGTTCATGATCAGTTTAGGTGCTTGGAGATAAAATTTTAATGGCATGAGTGGAGTCGGAAGAAAGGGGTATAAAACTTACAATTTTATTTTAAGCACCTCATTATTCCGCAATAAATTGTCAAATTCTTATTTAAAATTATAAGCTTGTTAGTAGTAAATGGAATGAAAAATAGAATTAAATAAATAAAATAATGATATAATATATCATATTTGTTGGCATTATGATATATTATATCATTATGATATCATATTTGTTGTCAACTTTACTTTTTCTTGTTCATTTTCTCAATTTTCTTAATTTTGCATTATGTTGTTTCGTACATGCATATATATTTTACCAATATTTGAAGAAATCAATGTAGTTTTCTTTTCTTTTCTTTTCTTTTTTCCCTTATATTGTATTTTTATGTACGCCAAATATTTATCAAGGGGGCCCCTACTGTCACAGAAATCATACTCTAATGGCTACCTTGTCAGAGGGTCCTTTACATATTTTATGAATATTTGATGAGATCAATGTAGTTTTCATCAATTTATTTCCTATATTGTGTTTATATGTATGTCACATATTTTCAACAAAACACTTGTCCTGTTTAGAGTCTTATTAGAGGGTCTCTTGTTTGTGGAGACATGGTAATTAGATGATCATACAATTATATCTACCTTGGTTTTAGTTTTTTAAATAAATAAGTGACTACTAAAAAAAAAATAGAGAGTAAATAAGAATTTTTAAAATTTTAATTGAAGTTATTAATTTTCTAAGAAGGTATGAGACAAGATCTTTTTATTGAAAGAATAAAGGAAAAGAAAAGTCTAAAAAAGAAAATTAAAGAAATTTTGTTAATGTGATATCAAGAAAAGTCATTTTTCTTTTGTTTTTTTTTTTTTCATTTGTAATTATAATTGTCAATTTAATGAACAAATGGACATAGAAAATAATCAAAATTCTATAACAACAAGGACTATAAACTCTTGCAAGCCTTCTTAAGTTTGTTCTTCTTTCTCAAATAGGATAGTAGTCTCATAGTTGTCATCTTAGGCAATGGAATTTCCTTTTCTTTTTTATTAAACTTGATAAATCATTTAATGATGATATTTCCATTGCTTTGATAGTAGAACTTGTAACCTTTGACCTTGATTTATAACCTATCAAAATATATTTTCGAATATTGTATCTAAATTAATCTCTTTTGATAGGGCATATAAGCATATCTAATGCTTCCAAGCTCTCTCAAATGTAAAATATCTTCCTTCTATCCATTCAATACTTATTGTGGTGCTTAATTTATTCCATACACCTAAGTTGGGAGAAGAAATTGAAAAAATAAATATACAATCAATTGTTTCTTCATAAAATTCTTTAGACATTTCTTAATGTCATAATAAGAGGAAATTTCAATTGCTCTATTATGTTATAGAGTATGAAACATTAAAGACTAATGAATCCTACGATTTTCACAACTTTGTTGAAATTATTTTGATGTGAATTGGCATCCTTTATGGGATCTTAGTATATTTATATTGTAACCACTTTATTTTTTAATAAATTCTTTAAACTCTTAAAAGCATTAAATACTTAAAAAAAATCTTCAAACAATGCAACAAGATTGACTAAAATGATTAATAAAGAATAAAAAAAATATTTATCATAAAATGCATCAATGAGTTTTAGAGACTTTTTTACTCTTATAGTAGCTTTCTTTAAAGAACTTTTTAAAAATGTTTTCCAAACAAGTTTTCTTCATATAATTTATCTTAATAATCCATAGAGGACATTTCTTTTAACATTTTTTTTATTTCTCAATAATTTGAATTTTTCAAAGTTAAGATGTCCAAATCTCTAGCATCAATGTAAGAGAGAGTATTTACATGCCCTTTTAACCATTTTACAACATTTTAAATGTTTAACAAGAATATTCTATTTCTCATCATGAGCACATTAGCAATCAAAGTAGTATATTAATTTCTTGTTAAGAAACTTTAATTTTCTATGATGATATCATAACCTTTTTTAAAAGAGTTGGCCTAAACTTAACATATTATTTTTTTTTTCTTTTATGTTTAACATAGAATAGAGATTTGAAACAAATTGTTGCCTTCTATTTAAAAATAAAATAAAAGATCAAGATCCAATTTTCTCATTGTCATTTATCAAAAAGTAATATGATCATTTTATAATTTATCAATCTCCACAACATACTTTTGAATCCACATATATGGTTGTTATGTATATTCTTCTCATTTTCTTTTTCATATATATATGCCAACAATATAGTGGGTTTTTTTGTTTTTATTTTTTTGTTTTTTTGAAGTAATTGGTTTTGCTCCTACTTGTTAGTGAAATTTCTATATTCATATCCATAATGAATGTTTAACAATTATAATACTAAATTTTAGATTTCTCATACCTATCTTTTTCTTTTTTTCTTTCTGTTTTTTTTTTTTTTTTTTTTTTTTTTTTGTCATGATTTGTGCCTGGCTTATTCTTTCATTGTGTGATGAATGAAACCACCTCTTCCTCTATTTCCTTGAGCATAAGGAAACCTACAAACATAACCACAATTATTTTGGTTTCTTTTATTATTAAGATTTTTTTCTTCCCCCTTTTATATAGGCTTTGTTAACATAACTTGTTTTAATTTTTCTTGGTTTTTCTTTTTCAATCTTTCTTTGTCGACTTACAGTGATACCATAAATTAATCAATAATTATAAAATCCAAAACTTTAGATTCAACATTGGTGATAGTAATATGATAATCTTTTTCTAAGTGGTAAGAAACTAGTAGAGTTGTTTCAAAAATTAGTTCCTTATCCAAAATCTTGGCCAATTTTTACTTCCTTCTTTTTAATCCATACCTCTAGCAAACCATTTTGATTCTTGAAAACCTCTTAAGAATGGAATCACATTTAATTCCCAAAGGTAAGGGTGAAAGAGAATTCCTTTCTAGCTAGTTAATTGCATCTATTGCATTCATGTTTCTAATGCTTAGAATAGATTTGATCATACTAGTATTCAATCCTTTACAAAAGTTTTCAACTTTACTAATAATTTTTGCTTTCCAATTATATTCATAGGTGCTCAAAGAACAGAAACTAGAGGCTTCTGCAAAAGCTTTCCTCCCTATGGAACTATGTTTATCACATTTCGTCTAAAAGGCTTACCTTTATGATTCCACTGGATTTGGATTGAGGTTGTAGAAGTATTGTTGATCTTTGACACTGATGATGACAGCTACATTTGAGATCGTTGAAGATTAATTAGATTAGATACTTGTCATCTTCATTACAAGGAGACTTAGAATTTTGATTTTTAAGGAAAATCAGAAGAACCAATCTCTTCCTCATGTCCATAAAACACACACCTCTCCACCATTCCATCATTAAGATTCTTTGACAAGATCAGCTTATTCTATCTCATTGACATATGAGCATAGTTCACTTCAAGACAAGAGATGGACATGATCTTCTTTCTAACTCTCTCAAATATTGGTTTTTTTGTCCAAAATCTTGTCCAATTTGCACTTCCTACTATTTAGTTCATACCTCTAAGCAAGCACTTCGATTTTTGGAGATCCCTTAAGAATAGAATCATGTTTAATCCCAAAGGCCAAAGTGAAGGAGAATTCTACATTAAAGAGGTATTTACATAGCAATATTCATAATTTTTATGCTTGGAACAAATTCAACTAAATTAATATTGAAACACTTAGTATAAGAATTAATCAACTTTGGTTTTTCAATTATTTTCACAGGTGCTCATCCAACAATAGAAATTAGAGTCTTCTTCCAGTTGGGTTTCCTTCAAGATTGGCTCCTTGACTATTTTTCATTGCCAGTAAGGTATGTTTTTGCTTTGAAGTTTTCATGTAGAATTGTTTCGGCATCATAGCTTGGATACCCAGTTTGAGCTGAAAAGGGAGGATCAGGAAAAATAGCAAACTGAGTTTACTAAAATCTTGGAAACCCTCCAGGCATTAACCATTGGGTTGGAAAAGAATTTAAATGTGTATGGTTAAAATTTTGTATTTGTGGGTGGCGGCTTTTGCTTCCACTGATTTTCTAGTTGAGTCATCCTCTCTTGGGTCAACACTTGCATTTCTCTTTATCATTCCTCAATCATCTTTGCAGTGCTCCAAATCTTCTTTTGTTATTTCTTTTCTTCTTTTCTTTCTTTAGTTGGGGTTTAATGTTATTTTATTACTTTCGGAATGTCTTCTAATGCTTATTTGGAATTTGGTCTACCAGTTTTTCTTGGATCTATGCGTAGAATTCTACTTAAGGCATTTCTTTCTTGGGCTTTCATGGATCTATGGGTAAAATTCTATATGATCATTTCTTTCCTATTCTTGGTTCCTACATGGGGTTAGCATGTTTTCTAGTTTCTCTTGTTTCTTTATACATTTACATTTGTATCAATTACGTGTTAGCTTTATGGTGATATGGGTATTGTTTGCATAAT
This sequence comes from Vitis riparia, assembly GCF_004353265.1. Lineage (NCBI taxonomy): Eukaryota > Viridiplantae > Streptophyta > Magnoliopsida > Vitales > Vitaceae > Vitis > Vitis riparia. Next base: position 26,084,856 of record NC_048444.1, read on the forward strand.
AATTTGAAAGCAAGAAAAGAGAAAAACATTTTGAGGGGTAGGCAACATTCTATAAAGTTAGAATTTCCTAATTTTCATTTTATAGTTGTTTGAATAATATATGTTTTTCAATATTTTGTACACTAGTTGGTATGTAAATCATATATAAATTTATACAATACATAAAATGAATAGACAGGCCTTCTCTGAATCTCATCTTCTTCAACAAGAATCCAAGTATTATTCTTATATAAGACCTTGATCTCTTCCTTCATTGCTTCAACCAAATTTTTGAGCTTCAAAGCTATTTCAAGAATTTTTGGCTCTTAGTTATGTCTATTTTTGTTGCTGCAAAGACCATCTCATTCCCCAATTCTGGATTGTTTCTTAACCTCCTTCTTGTGATCTGGGATGAGTAATGTCAGTTCCTGATTATGCATTGCCAATAGCAGAGCTTGGTTGTTCAATAGTTTCTATAGTGGTTTGATTATTTGGATTTTGAATATCCAAATTTATGAAAAGATCACCATCAAGCCTTTGAGGATTATGCCTTCCTCCCTTCTTACTTTTGGTACTTGACTTTCAGTTTGAGCATCTATATTGTTACTATGTTTTTCTTGGTCAACTTTATGCTTTCTTAAGGTATGAGAAGCCATTCATTTTCTTCTAGAAAGCTTGTACAAAACCTATCGATTTTCAATACTTAAAAGAGATTTATTAGCATAAAGAAAAGAGTGTTCATCAAAATTATTCAAAAATAAAAAGTCATGACATGTAGACACATTTAGTTTCTAGTGGTAAGCCTTGTTTCCACCACATGCCTATGTTTTCTTTTGGATCTCCATTTTTCTCTGATGTTCCAGGACATGAAAGTTGTTGAACTTCGCCATGATGAGCTTGATGGTTAATAAAAGCAGCAGAAGTAAATTCTCCCCCATTTTCACCTTGAAAACACTTGATTTTTCTGTCAAACTGATTTTCCACTAGTTTCTGAAGCTTAATAAAACAGTCATAGAATTAAGTTTTTTGATTAGGGCATATAGCCAAGTAAATCTATGAAAGTCATCTACAAATATAGCATAATATCTGAAACCTTGATTTGAAATAGCAGGGGTTGGCCCTCATAAATCAGATTGAATTTTGTCCAAAGAACCTTTGAAATAGAACTACAAACATCGAAGGGAAGTCTGCATCTTTAGCCTAATTGGCAACTGGAACAAACATTTTTCTTGAAAATCCAATTTGAAATTTTGATAATATTTTTATTTTCTAAAACCTATAAAAACTTGAAGTCAGGATGTCCAAGTCTTCGATGCCATATACCTACAGATGCTGAATCAGTTTTTACTAAGGCAAGTGTCTCCTTGTAGCTTTCCTCTAGAGCATAAGGATGACCCTTCTTATGACCCCTGGCTACCATTATATATGGTAAAGTGGGTTGTGTAAAAGCATGTAGCTAGAACAATGTTGGTCATTGTGGATCTATGTTGTTCTTCTTGCGAAACCCTCTCACAAAGCACATTATGAAATCCCAGGTTATGACAGTAATATTGTTGGATACCCTGCTGCCATATTCACTGCAAATCCAACTTCGCCAGATCATGTTGTTTTGTGTTACAAGTTCGAATGCTGGCAACAGTATTGCATGGAGACAGCGAGTTGTGGGCCTCTTTTGAGGATGTTGACTGGTTTATAGTGACAAAATGTTCGGTATATATACCTTAAAACATATAAATACATGCAAACTACTCAACTATATAGCAGATATTGTTTTACCATGGGCTGAGATTCGATGGCATAGGCACCAAAGTACAGGTGGTAATAGGTCATGTTATGTCGAATTTGTGTCAGATTGATGTAGATTATGACCTGTTTAAATGGCCCACACAAACATGACTGGTACATGATACGACCAACATGACACGAGCCATCTTATAAGTGGGCTAAGCTAGATGGTATATAAATTGACACAAATAACCCGTTAACATGATTTGCATGTTAAACCTAAACATGACCCATTTATAAAACGGGTTATATTAGTTGACACAATTATAACATTAACATTATTATATTAACCTAAAATCGATATAATTTGTGTCATTTTCGACTCGTATCATTGTATGATGTCAAAATTGACACTCGTGCATGAAAGACTCATAATCGTTGAGACATTTTAGCTTGCTTCCCTACTGGATAATTCAGCCTTTTGTTAGGAAACATAACTCCATTATTTAAGCCATATAAATTAGCTTGGTTTTATCATTTAAACAACCTCTTATAGTCAGATTCATCGGGCAATGGTACAACTTTTGTAAAAAAGTGTAGGTATATATTCAAATTGCATGATTGGAACCATGTCATCAAACCAGAATTTTTGTATGTTTGATTGGTCTTATGGGACCTATGAGAGTGAAATCACATATCCTTCTTTTAGTGCAGAAATGTAGAAGGGCGAACACATTTTGGACCAGTACTTTTGAGGATCTTGACACTGATTTTATAGTGACAAAATGTCGGGTTTGTATACCTTGTGACTTTAATTTGTACAAAATGTTGAACTCGTGTATATTTTACAGGGAACCAGGTTATGTCATACTAATCATTGAGGCATCTTAACTTTCTCCATACTCAAAGAAAACCCAACCTTTAGCAAGAAAACATAACCCCATCATTAAAACAATGCCTACAGTTCTGGTTGTTAATTATTATTTTCTTTTAATATCATATCCATTTGAATGGCCTTTAGGATCATACGTAATAACCCAAGGCAATGGATCAATCTGATCTTAACGAGTATAACTTTTCAAAATCCTTTGCAGAAACTATGCATGATCGGAACTATGTCATCAAACAATTCCGGACTTGTAGTCGGTTCAATCGATCTTATGGGACCTATGAGAATGTAGATTCACAGATCCTTCTTTGAGTACATCCTCTTTTTTCTTTATGATTTCCTGTTTGGGTGTAAGAGGGGCATTATTTTGTTACTAACTTTTCCCCTGATCTTGTGCTTTATTCTGTTTGATCAAAGCAAGCCATCATCTGCAGTTTAATTTCTTCACAACTTTTTGGACTTTATTAATCACCTAACCCTAATCTCCTGTCACTTTTTGTATTCTTCCTGCTTCTTTAGGAATACAACAAGACCACCTCACATTTTTTTGTTTGTTAATTGCTCTTAAAGAATGTGAGCTTTCATGTTCCTCCTTTCCTACCAAAAGTCATTAATAATATACGAGAGAGATGTGGTGGAATCATTTCTTGCTATGAAACAAGAAGGTAATGACAAATGGGAGAGCGTGTCTAGGGTTGGAATCTTCCAAAATAAACCCTAGAGTTCCTATACTTTGCCATCAAGGAATATGAGTTGGTTCACCTAGGGTTTAGACCACTCTGCAATGCATGTGAAAGCTCATCAAATGAATTAAAAAACAAAGACAACATTGTAAAACAATACTCCCTAGGGCATGGTTGAATTTATTCAACATTTCAAACATCAATGATCTTATCTTTTTTTTTTTTTTTTTTGACATGGCAACCAGAGTCCTCAAATAATTGGTCCACGTGTAAAAGTATAAAGTGGGAACATCCTCTTTAGTTCATTTCCCATTCATTCAGCCACAGTGGCACTTCTCAATTATGTTGAGCTGGCAACAAAAGCGCTAAGAAAATCGAAACCAGCTCACTTTATCTTTTCAATACTAAGTTACCAACCTTAATTTTAGTGTACTTAATCAAACACCCACGCTAGAATTCCGCTGACAGGCTACACCACTAAGGTGCATAGCTGCAACATCATCTCACAATGCGGCATAGCAGTCCAGCATAAGCAAAATGGAGTAAGATATTTGGGAATCTTGCATGTACAGTTCAAACTTGATTTCAATAATTGTAATGTGTTTTCTTCTTCTTTTCCTCTGTTTTTCTCAGCAACCAAACAAACCATTAACGTCTTGTCACAAAAAGAATATAGCTGCACAAGGCACATGTCTCTGTGAGACTCCTCTCACTGTTCTCTTATTTACTCAGTGAATGCTACAAGTTACTTGCCTTTCTCATCATTGTGTCTGCAGATCAAGTCATAATGAGATTGTATTCTTCTTTCAATCGTCCTATTAATAAATCAAGCTGAAATTTTTTTCCGGGTTAGCTCAGTTGGATCAACCCTTTGATTGATCACTAATTCAGCCTGAGAGGTTTGAACTTTAGAGAACAATTTCAAAATGTAAAAGCAGAAAACAACTGGAAAGTTTGTGACAGTATTACACTAGCAAACTGGATTTTTTAAAAAAAAAAGAAAGAAATGCATATATGATTGTCAATTGTCGCTTCAACAATTCTTAATCACATACTTTATTGGCCTTTTACAACTCTTAAAGACACCCAAGCCCCACAGCATGTCGGCTTTTGCCTAGGGATGGCGACCCCAGAACATAGTACAACTTCATGGGGCCAATTATATCTTCAAAATGTGAATGATTCTGATTTGAAGTCATATACATAAATCATCATTTCTATTCTAGTTACGAAAAATATTTTTGAAGAGAAGAAAGAATATTCATGATATCTTGCGTTTGGCTTTCCCTTTGGTCTTTTGGGTCATGATAAGGATACATAGTTTTCAATGTACTGTTACAAGTATAGAGATGCTGCAGAGAAAGCTTAGCTCTTCCAAAACTGTTCATGGCAGCTTTCTCTTGTACCTCATCTTTCAGAGTTTGGCTTGATAGCTCTCCTTTAAACTTTTCAGACAACTAAAAAATAAATAAATAATCCTGATTCTCACAGTACTGATCTTGTGAGTTGTGGCTATCTCAAAAAGAAAAAGGGAAAAACCATGAGTCAAATCCAGAAATTATTGATGGCCTTGGTAGTGACAATCAATAATTAATCTTAATCTTTTGCCTAATTACTACATGCTGTTCACCTTCTCAATTTGGAAGAATTCAACTTGTGTTGAAACCCTAATAGAAACTAAAGAAAAATTAAAAATATCAAGAAGGGAATTGACAGATTTGGATTTACATACAAGAATATGCCCATGATTGAAGAAGATATGGTCGAGTTGATAGAAGTTAATAATCCCAACTAACATATGTCACTATCCAAGTGGTTCATATACAATGTATTCTACTCTTTGAATGAAGCCTTGAGTCTACCACAATTGTCTTGGTCTGGAGGGAACATGTGACCATTATGAAACAAACAATGAAAACAATAGCGAAACACGATAAAGAAGAGAAAAATGCAACCCCCCCTCCCCTCCAAAATAGGCCAAACCCACATCGAGAAACAGTCCTCAACTGATATGAAAGAAAGAAACATTGGGTGCAATAAACAATGTCAGATACAAAAGATTCCTAATCAAAAAGAGATTGAGAGAAAAATACCCACATAAATGAAGGTAAAAAAAGAAAAGAAAAATAGGAAAAGCAGGAATTACAGTGGAGAATTAGAGGGTTTGTCAATTTATCATAGCCTCTTCTTGAATCCTACCTAGCATCTGATACACAGCAGTGGCAATATCATCTACTGAAGTCAGCTTGCAGTCATCTTCTACCTGCAAAGAAAATTTTTCCTCTTCTTCTTCTTTGGTGTTCTTGTTTGAATTTGAACATAAAATGAGGGAAGATAAAAGTAACTGTATGTTTAACTAACCTTCACACTCAGAGAATAAAGCACAGTTTGATCAATGGTTGTGACATTGAGGTGGAGGATTGTGAGGTGCAGGGATTGCAATCCGGACACCATTCTCAGCAGCTGCTTCGGCCGCCTTCTCGACCTTATTTTCAGGTTGGCATGGCTCTCCACCATGGTCACTTCAATGTCAGCAATGACCGCCTGGTTTCCACCCACAGTATCCGCCATGGACACCGAGTTATCACTCACAGTTGAGCTTGTTGAGTACTGTGGAAAAGTGAAGAATTCAGAGAAGGGTGCGGAACTTCCAGCCTCGCCATTTTCCTTCTCTTTCTGACCACCGAGCCACTGCAGGCGCTGCTCAAGCTCCTTGACAAAGTTGATCGCACCTCCTATGATAGACGCTTGATCACCCTAGATCACAGTAATAGTAACACTTCACTCAGAAAAATACCTGAAAAGATATACATATATATAAAGGAACTGAAAGAAAAGAGACAGATACCCTTTGAACATAGGATTCAGGCATCAATGAGCGGAGGACGGAGAGATACTCATTCATCTGCTTGCGGCGGTTGCGCTCGACTGCAATGTGAGTCATTCTCTGGTTTTCGATTTCTTCTTGGTTCTTTTTGCTCTTGGATCGGCGTCTCTTGGGGCGAGAGGAAGATGATGTGGCGGTCGGAAGAGTGGAATCAAATTCCGGAACTTGTTTTGGGATTAGGCCTTCTGGGGATGAATTGTGATGGTGCCACTCGTTCAAGTGAGGCACTACTGAAGGAGGAGGAGGTTGAGAAGGAGAATTCCAATTCTCATAATGATGGCTTGTTTCTGTTTGGCTCTCAAGAGTGTCAAAGCAGCAACTTTTCTCATCCTCCTTTTCAAGGCCAAATTCACAGCTCCAGTTCCCCCCAAACAAGCTGTAAAGATCTTTGCCATTATAACCAAACAGGTCTTGTTGAAAGACCACAGCTTCAAGTGCCATTTTTTTTTCTCTCTATCTCTAGAAGTTGATGAGAGCTCTGTTTTTAGAATCAACCCACATCAAGGGGGACTCTCTCTCCCACCCACAAAAACCAAGCCCTTTGGGTCCTTTTTGGATGCCCAAATCTAGCTTTTTAAAGCCCTCTGATCAGCCCTTCTCTACAGCATCTGCACGTGAAATTTTATACAATTTTTCAGGGGAAAAAATTATACATGTACATAGTATGATTCACTGATGCTTAGAGAGACACTTGCTCAAGTAGAAAAACCCACATACTCCCTCTTTGGTAAACACAACTGGCACTGATTTTTTATTTTTTATTATATATATATTTTTCCCTCTAAAGTAATCGCTCATTTATTTTCAATTTCTTATGCTTAAAAAATTGTGAATGGATTATGAGTTTGATAACTATTATAGGTCTTATATAAGATGATTCCTTTTTTTTTTTTTTTACTAATTAGAAATCAAAATTAAAACTATAACTTTTAAAATATAATATTAGTGTTATAAAACTTTATTTAACTTATATGAAAGACTTTTTATAAATAAATAAAAAATTCAATTTTTATATTATTTCTTTTTAAGTCATAAATTTAATTAATAAAATTATTGCTAATGGGCTTAATTCAAGTTTAGAATGGTAGTAGACGAAAAAGTAAAGAAAATGCATGGTTATACTAATAAGTGAATTGATAAAATTTAAAAGCACTTGTCATTCATAAAAATTCAAAAAGGATTCTAAAAGGGTAAAAAAAATCACTCATAATATTTTATTAAAAATAAAATATTGGTTGGGTGATTATTCAAAAAATATTTTAATTAAAAACATTTCACATAAAAACACTACAAATGCACCTCTAAATAAAATATAATTTAAATCATATTATTTTTAAATATTAAGATATATTATCCAATGTAGGGGTAGCAAGGTTTTATATGATTCGTTAACACGACACAAACTCAACACGATTTTTGTGGGTTTTGGTTGAGTATAAATGACTATGGGTCAATTTGTGTCGATCTACATAACCCGTTTAATAAATAGGTAATTTTTATATGAATCTTTATAACATAAATTTAACTTGAATCGACCTATTTAGTAATCCCATTATTAATTTAATTATATTTTTAGATTATTTAACTTACATTTGACTCATTTTATATATTTTTTTTAAATAAGTAGGTTAATTGAGTTATAAACATGTTTAGTTAAAACATTAATTATATGGACACATATAAAACATAACTCAACTTGATTATTAAATAAGAGGATCAGATTATTAAATGAGTTATATAATGTGTTATTTATTTAATAGTTAAGGTTTGACACAACACAAAAATGATCAACCAATAGGAATTCTCCTCCCCCCTCCCCCACTTCCTAATCCAATGCATCAATTCAATCATCACTTTTAGCCCATGAACACAACAAATGATCATTAATACTATAAAACAAATGTAAAAAAAAAAAAGTGATAAATCATCATTTTTACCCCATGAACACAACACATGATCATTAATACTAAAAAACAATTCTAAAAGAATGTAATAAAAATAAGGTAAAAAAAAAAAAAAAAAATCACTGTCATCTTAAAATAACATGTACAGCACTTCCCACAAATATTTTAACAAAAAGAAAATTATCTTCCCAATGTTGAATAAAAAGAGAGAAGATAGATGGAATCAAATTATTAACAATGAAACATGTGATGGTGAATGTCCTTGGCATTGGGATCAATGCTAGGGTTCATGGCTTGTGGCTTGTGGCTTGTGTCACACGCGCAATAGAAATAGGTGTCCCTGAGTCAGCCCCTTCAAAAAGCTTTTATATGTATACACAATAGAGAAGCTATCATTCAGTCATTTGCTAATAATACTGTCGGACGTACCACACAATATAACTATATAAAATTACATACATATGGAGAAGGGAAGAGGGGAGAAAAGAAAAAGGCTGTCAATGCAGAGATTCTATGCAAATATTAAATATGTAAGTTGATGAGTGAGAGATGTAGAGAGGCTTTTTACATAGTTGTATGAGATAGTGCAGAGAGAATCCATGATCCATGTGACAATAGAAACAACCAAACCATTCTCTCTTCAATAATAATCTATACGACTTATGACTTCTTCTCCCTTTCCCAACATTTCTGCAAAGACTCTCCCTTTTTCTCAACAGTTTTATAATGCAAAATGCCCTCCTCCCAATAACTCTCTCACTTTTCTTCCTTGGCCAATCACTTTCTCTCTCTTTTCTCTTGTTTCATGTGTCCTGATGATCAGATGCTTTTGTTATATCATGTATCGGTTTGAGGTTTATGGGAAAATGTTTTTACTTAGATTTGAAGAGCAAGTGATTCTAAATTTGGAGAATGATTGTTAATGAATTAAATTTAGTGAAAGTGCCAAACCATGGTATGTATTGTTTTGATGGATTTTCAGGGTCAATTTGGTTATATTTTTTGTGACAATTCTCAAAAATTATTTTTTGAGAATGATTATTAAAAATATTTATTGGGATGCAACAATGTTACTCTTAAGTTTAAGGATGAGTCACCCAAATGATGACCCTTAGAACATATCCGTGGTGATGTGAAATGTCATAAAAAGTTTAACCTATCTTTATTGAACATTAATTGATTTTCAGATGAGATAATCAAAACACGATCTAAGAATATACATATTTTTTTTAAAATAAAATTTTCTATAAAAATTTAAATGTGAAAAACAATATTTTTGTTTATTCTTTATAAAAACATTTTAAATATGTTTTCGTGAATCAGAAGTCTATTGAGCAAAATTAAACACTATTTTATGTTTTAAAGAGTATTTTTAAAAAACAATTTTCAAACAAACCCTAATTAAAACTCTTTGGAATGCACATTCTCATAATTTTTCTTTTTTGGGAATCCATTCTATAAACAAAAGTTTCTATCTTAATATACAAAATTTGTTATTGATAATCTAGATAATTCAATAGTAGTGCTAATAAGAGTATTAATTAACTTGTTCAACAAGTATAAAAAGAGCTTTTAATCATTAAAAAGTAGAACAAAATCTAAGTATCTTTTGAATTTAACTTTTATACATGTGAAGTCTCAATGTGACTTTTTCAAACCCATGTATTACTCGATAAGGTAGAGAAGATCTGAAAAAGTGAAAAGGATCCCACATTTCAACTTTTTCTTTTCCTTGTTTATTATTGAAGAATGAAAAACCCCATTTCATTTAAAATAAAAATTTTTTAAAATAATAATAATAGCATCCCTAGCCTTTTCTCGGGGATTACAAAAAAAATCCCAAGTCACCAACCACTCCCAAATTATCTTAAATCTACTGGAGTTTGCTTTGTGTTAAGGAAATCTCCACTTGAGGATTGATCCGTATCCATCTCCATCCATAAATGTACGTTTGCCCTTAAAGTCAAAGATTATTTGTTTACTTTTAGTTTATTTGGATGACATTCGATAGGTAGAGGGGAGGCAAAAGAAAAACTTTTAAGAAGATTTTTTATGTTAATTGAGAGTCGGTGATAATAAATTTAGTAAGTGTTTCAATCTTTTTTAATATTTAAAAAAATAAAAAATTTTAAATATTAAAAAAATTAAAAATATTTTTTAAAATCATTATCAAACAGAGTCTTATTCATTTAATAAAAAAATAATAATTTTTTTTGGTTAAAAAAAATAAAAAAAGGAAAAAAGGAAAAAGAGCCCTAAATTTTTGTTTTTTATTTTTTAATTTCAATCAAAATATAAGAACTAAAAAATGAATTTCTCACTCAAATTGAAACCAAGAACTAAAACATGAATTTTCAATAAATTGATAAAATTGTCATAAAAATTAAATATAACTAATATAGGTTTTTTTTACCATGTTTTCTCTTATTTTTCAAACAAATTTAAGTTTAAAACTTTTTAAAAAATAATTATTTAAAAACAAAAGCAATGATATAAGAATAAACTAATTTGGATAAAATAAATGTAAAATAAATTCATAAATTTTCAATAGATTATTCAATCACATATATAACCAATTTTTTGTTAGGACATTTTTTCAATTTTCAAATTCTCAAAATACAATAAAACCAAAATAAATCAATTATCATTTATTCAAATAAAAATTCTTAAATTGAAACTCCAAAATGAAACTCACATGTACTTATCTAAATATTCACTAGAATGAAATAATTTTGATTAATATCAAAACAAAAACAAAAACAAAAAGTTAGGTTTCCTTCTCATTTTTAAATATTAAAATTCTGTCATAAATTCATTGGGTTAGATATGTACCACTAATAAAATAGTAAGAAAATTTATTCTATTTTCTTAAAGAAATAATTAGAAACTTTAATTGTTGTCCCACAACCAATAATTCTTATTAATTGCATAATTAATCGTCATAAGCTTTTTCTTGTTGTAATATATTTTGATATTTTTAAAAATTTAGAAATATTCTAGTACTCCCATAGCTAAGACTATTTAGGTAATCAAGCATAGACAGAATTCACAAAATCTAGTGAAGCGATTATCCATTCCAAGAGGGCTTTAATGAAGTTTTGATTTAACCTCTAATTTGAGAGTTCTTCTATATTAAAGATTCGATGATTACACTATTTCCAAATACATCATAACAAACAGAAGAGAAACATTGGCCAAAAGTGATGTCTCGTCTTATTCAATCCCTTAAACTTCCACTTAATAAGCAAATTTCTCATAATCGTTGAAAATACCCATTTCATATGAGAGATTGCTAAGAGAAACATTCATAACCCGTTTGTCCTTTCATGGTGAATCTAGATATGGATAATAGACTCTTCTAACTCTTTGCAAAGACTACAACTACTAATTATCAACCATCATATCTTCATTAATATGTCAATAGTTAAAATCCTCCTTTAAACTACTTCCCAAATGAACAAACAAGATTTCATAGGAGCATGAGATTCTTCAGTTGGGAACTCCACTTTAGATTTAGCACACAAAGAACTGCAGAACGACTTTACCTTAAAAGAACCCTTCCTACCCTCTTTCCAAAGCAAGATATATCTTCTCCTACGTCTTGCATTTTCACGGTATAAATAAGCTCCTCAAATTGAGAGACCTTCCATTTACCAATCTTAGAAGGTTCTTCTAAACTACACCAGACCTTCATTACCTTCTCCTTTCTCATAAGTTTACAATTGTGGTTTTCTTATGAAAAGTCAAACCAAACAACAAAAGAAAAACTTCTTTCAACTTGATTTCTCTCACCTAATTGTCCCCCAAAAATTTTGTCCTTCACCATTTTTAACTCAGATGACTATCTTGTGGCTAAAATCCTCCCAACATTTACTAATATCTTTTTATAGACTCATACCAAAAGACTCCTTCACTTCACAAGAGATCTACCCCGTTCCACTTCCCCGAGTTTCCCTTTAATGATCTTCTTTCATAAGCTTTCCTGCTCAAGAACAAACCTCCACAACCATTTGTCAAGTAATGCCCAATTGAGAATCTCCAATCTCCTACTACCTAGACCTCCAAACTTTTTCTCCTTGCAAATCTTATACCAATTCACCAATTGCATCTTGTTGCCTTTCCAAAGATTTCCTTTTAGAAAAACTCTTTGAATCTTTTCAAATTTATTTTTCATCTTCTTAGGAATAACAAAAAGAGACATGAAATAGATTGGTAAGCTCAAGAGATACTCTTAGTAAGAACTAATCTACTATCCTCAAAAAAATATTACTTCTTTCAAGAGATCAATATTCTACTAAATCTTTCCTTGACAACATCTCTCACAACAAAAGACTTATGAGATGCTCCCAAATGTAAATTGAGACAATAAGTAGGAAACTGTCTTTCCTTGCACCTTAGCAAAAAAGTCAAATTAGCAAAAAAGTCAAATTGTCCATTTCCTCTACATCCACCACTGAAATAAGCTTAGTGTTTTTTTTTAAATTAATTTTCAAACCTAACACAACCTCAAAGCCAATAATAATATACTTCTAATATTTTAGTTGATCCAAATTAGTCTCACAAAAAAGAAAAGTATTATCCAAAGAAGGTGGGAGATTTGAAAACCTTTTCTCATTTGCCCCTAACCTTGAAGCAATGAATAAACTCTCTCTACTCAGCCCTCGATTAGACAACAACCATTAACTAAAATTGACATCCTTACAAAAGAGACATGGAAGTAAAGCTATTTTCTTTATTTAACACCAAAACCCATTTTTTCTATCAAAGAAATGATAAAATTCCAATCCACATGGTCATAAGTCTTTTCTATATCCAATTTGCAAACTAACCTAACTAGAGCTTCTCTTTCTCGAATCAATCACCTCATTAGCAATCAACTATATGCCTCCCATAAAGGCATTTTGAAAAATTGACACCATCTTCTCAACGCTTTAGTCAGAAGCTTATTGACACTGCCCTTCCCTTATCATGAAGAAGAGCTAAGAAAGTAGCATTGAGATTATGTCTACAACCTCCTTCGAGTGACAATCCCCACAAAAGGAAAAAAAAAATCACCTCCCAATCCATTATAGGCTAACAAATTTTCCATAAGGCCATGGGGAATCCTTTATAAAGAGATATATATATATATAAATAACTTAACAATCAATGGTATTTAAACATTAATAAAAACAAACAACTTCTATCTAAATTAATAACAAAAAGAACATAGCCAGAGCCACATAAATTTTTCTCTTAAAAGAGATTACCAAAATTTTATCCCTTTATTGTAAGCTGAGCACCTCACAAACTATATATGTTCAACTCAAATTCGAATTATTGTCAGCTCTACCTCTTATTTTCGTTTCTTATGATAATACTAACATCAAATTTTATTTATTTTTCACTAATAAAACTTTAATTAGTTTGAATAAATTATTGCTATATATGAGTAAGTGACCAGTTAGAGCTATTTACAGGCGTGGAAGGGGCCATGCATTAATTAATTTCTTATTGAAAAATGTTATCATTTCTCACCAACTAATCTAAAGTCATTAAAGAAAAATTAGACCCAACTGGCACTAGTTTGAATGTATCAAAAATATCATTGTTAAAGAGATACGATGACGATTAAGTCTTTATTAACCATAGAGTACAACTCATTTTGGATTGACCTTTCCTTTTCTAGATTTAGTTATGTTCTAGACCTTCTTCGTAGGAAACTAAGAGCATCCATGTCACAACTAATATGATTTTAGTAATTAATTACTCTTTGAAAATTAGATCTAATCAGAACACTGTAGCTAGTGACATTTTTTGCTACCATTTCATGTATGTTGTTGATATGGTCCCCATTCTAGAATGCCTAGAAGATAATTTTGGGAAACTAGCCTTATTCCCTAAACATAAAACTAAAAATAGTCCACGCATGATTACATCCATGGATCAAAATTAGAGAGAAAAGTAAACCCTGATTAAAGACAGTAATAAACATCTTTTAGAGGGAATATTGGTACATAGACTGGATATATAAACTAGGGCAAAAGAATTTCAGAATTGTGGAATGAATCAATTGATCAAAAGCTTGTCAACTCAATATCTTGGATGTTAAATGGTAGAAATTAGCACTAAAAAAAGGTGAAATAGCTAGAGAGTTGGTCAAATTTTGCATGCATGTCTCAAAATTAACATCTGAACGAATAAGATTTATCGAAGGGATCAAACAAAGAGACTGCTGTGCAATATCATTTGTCAAATGATAAGCTCTAGGGTGATATTCTAATTGTATTTAGGGAATATTGATAGCATGTTGCTGGTCGATCAGGGCTGCAGCCTGTGAATAATTGTAGTAAGCTCTACATCCAATCTGTCCAAAACTCATGTGGATTGTGGCCATGCACAAATGCAGTTGTATTTTGGTGTTCTTTACATATATAATAAGGATTATTGTTTGAGAAAAAAGGTTGATTTTTGAACTGGAACAAAGAGGATATGTCGTAATTAATCCGCAGTTGACCTAGTTGATCATACCACAGCCATATCTGCATTTTTTCATGGAGGATCCAAGGATATCGGGCACTTCATGGCTTCAAAAGATTCGTGACTTGCAGTGGTTAGGGCTAGGCGCATTGTTAGGCATTAGGCCGGTTGGTCTTCAGAACACTTCCAAGATTTGCCCTAACCACCCCCCCTCCCCCACCATGAGCAACCTGATTCGAAAATTGCCCCAACCCCTCCCCTACCAACTTTAAAAAAAATGGCCGGATGCTTAGCAACTTGACTTTGAATCACTGCTAGGAGACACTGAAAACTTCTGTTATTTGTAAAGAGTCTAATTGTGATTTTTATTGGTAGGGATTGATGTAGTTACATCGCCCATTTTCATTAGACCAACTCATTAAAATTAAAAAGCTAACAATTAGTAAGAATGAGAAGTTAGCTTTTTGTATTAATCCAAGTCGATGTGTGTCTTTTCATCACACTAATGACGCGCTAAATGACATAAGGGGTTTGCGTGTGGTGTGAGGTTGAAACGTGTGGCACGGTCTCTTTGGATTGGGTGAGGCACTGGTGCAGGTGGCCCGTCGTCCATCAATCGGCGTAGGGTTTGAAGATGGAGAAATTTTGGATTGATCGTATCATGCAAAGCATACAAGAACTTTTGTCATTTTCGGGTCAAGGTGCAGATGGAAACAAATAGATTTCAAGGATTTAGATTTTGTTGTTGCCGACGATGGTGGACACAATATCCCTCTGGTCTACTTTAGGCTTTGTCCCCTTCTTGAAATCGTCGACTTGGCTCATTAAGGTTCTTATGTGTCACAGCTCACCATTCATCTCTACAAGTTCAATGTATGTTTTAAATACACCACCTTGCCTAGCTACCAAATTATTTATTAATTGTAACAATCCCACACTATAAGCAATATGTGTTCCCACCATGTAGCATGTAAGAATTTTACCTACAAGGGAATTGTTCCACTACCTAGGTTGATAAGTAGAACAGCTAGCTGCTCATCACCTAGCCATAGTCAAATCTCAAGCCACGAGTATATCTACAGTTCCAATTTTTTAAGTCAAATTAAAATTTCAAAAGGCTAGTTACAGTGCCACAATTTTCTATCACAACTAGCTAGCTAGCAGTTATGGAGGGAATTGAGACTTGAGACTTGACTAGTTTGCAATTTGTCATTCCATCTCCATTTCCACCATTGATCGAAGGTATCCAAAGCTCGGTTCATATCTGAAAAAGTCTCATTTCCTAGCACTCACAATCATAGTACTGCTAATACCCGTAACGCACACGTTCATAAGTAGGAGTAGCTAATCAATCCATCCGTAATTTTCTCGTTATTTTAATGAAGAAAGGATATTGACTCTAAGATAGGTCACTCCTGGCCCCTAAAACATGAAGAAAGAGCAAGCTGGAGGCAATTTCTTTGGTAGTCTTATCAAATATCACGACCATAAGAGATTACCATGTCCCTAATTAAGGGAACATATTTTTTAATCATTGATTGGCTAGTACTGCTATGAATGAATCAACCTTGTTTGTGACGCTAAGGTGTGGCTCAAAAATGTGCTGCAGGATCGTTACAAAGTGGAATCTGCAAGTTGCTATGGGAAAAATAAATATGAAAGGAATTAACAGACACTACAAAAGCAAAAGACAAACAGTAGTACTTGATGATCAGAGACAGAATTCCCATATCAATGTGGTAATAGAATTCACACTTAGAACCTGGAGGACAGTGGAAATATTGTCTCAGTCTCATCATCTGCGAATTCAACAGATCTGGATAGATATATATAATCAATCATCGGTTAATCAATCATTCAAAGTAAATTATTGATATTTCCATGAATAGATGTTTTGGTAATTTTCTTAACCAATACATAAAAGATGAAATTACATGACATTCTTCCAAGTACAAACGTTGAAAATGAAACTACATAGAATGGAAGAGAAAGGAAGGTCCATATATAGCATACCAGATTGCCTTTTTTTCAACTTTATGGTTACAACAAGTTGAGGCATGAGGCCTCCTCTTGCATGGATGTTTGATGTGTTTATTGTTTTTGTCAGGTGGGAGCAAAGAAATTGCTACAATCATTCATTTTGGTTTTCAATTTGTTCTGTTGGATCTCTTACATGTCAAACCCTAGTCTTGATGGCAAGTGGTCAACCACAAAAGCAGCCATGAAAATTCCATTTCCCCAATTCTTAGGGTGTATTTTTTTTTTCCCCCGTGATTATGATACAAGGACATAATATAAACAAAATGTATATAGTGCAGATGTATGTACAATATACTGCACCTCTCTCTCTCTCTCTCTCTCATGTTTTGAGAAAAATGGATGTATCATTAAATATATCATGCATTCCCTTTCTGCCCTGCCATCTTGGTATGTGGTCTTTAGAGAGAGTCCTTTCTTTTATACCTACTACATGTGAAAACCCAGAAAAGCTCAGAAATGTTTGAGAGAGAGAGAGAGAGAGAGAGAGAGAGAGAGAGAGAGAGAGAGAGAGAGAGCGCCAGAGAGAGAGATATAAAGAGCGTATTGCAGTGAATCCTTTCCTCATGTGGGAACAAGTTGATGTGGGGTCTCAAAATCCATACTTTATTCTCTCTCTCTCTCTCTCTCTCTCTCTCTCTCTCTCTTTCACAGCTTGTATTGCAGCACAGAAAATGGTGACAGTATGCATATTAAAATACTTATTCAACAAACTACACTAGCATTGAACCAAGCCTTTATATGTCGATGCTGAAGCCTATTCACCCATTTCAAAAAGGCAAAATTTTCAGACTCTTTTTCTAAGATTTATCATCCTAACTACTTAATGGGCAAAATCATTGTCGTCCAAAAGCTATATCAAATCTATGCATCAACCTCCCCACATCTCTCACGCCACCCTACCCCACATACCTTTGCTTAATTATTTTTGAATCAACGACAGCATAAAGTTCATCCCACTACCAATCACATTCTCCTCAAGGCTTTGCTCTCTCCAGTGTTATTCTTCACTCCCATCCTTTTTCTTTGACAGCCATTATTATCTAATATTGTCAACATGTTAAAAGCTACTCATTGCTTCCAACCCTGTACACGTGCCGACACTGTGTCCAGTGTACAAGCTTGTACCACCTACCAGGATGCATTCAAGAATAAAATCATTCAACTGAACTTCTTGTGCTAAAATTAGGGTCAGTGGAATTGCTATAGCTTGCAATTAAGATTCAATTAACCGCGTAAATCTCGGGTTTAATAAGACCAAAAATATTGTTTCTTAACCAAAATAATGTACTACAAAATGTGACAAGAGACATCTCGATCTCTCCATTGAATTTCCTACTTCTCTATCTTTTTCTTCTCAAAATATTTCCTAAAATTCCTCATATATTCTTCATAACAAATCATTAAGTTAATTAATTAATTTTGGGTTCCCTTCCATCATTAAATTACGTTATCCATCTGCAACACATTTGCAGTAACATACGGTCGATTAGTTAAACAATCCTGATCTTAATTTGTGACCATTATTGTCTTAACCATTGTTTTTATTCATTGGATTTCTCGCTAGATTTGCAAGTTCCCACATCGATTACTATAAATAGATGTCTGTCATTGAACCCAATCTTGTGAATTTGTGGACCTTGGTTAAATATATGGCTGATTCCTTCAGAACAAAATGATCAACTTATGAGGGTCCATGCTGTCTTTTGTAGCCACTTGAATTGATTAGTATAGTTTTTTTTACATGAGACACATAATTATTTATTTATTTTTCATTATTCTTGGAAGGATAAGCTTTTGGGATTTTGTTAAATGGTAAAGATTCATTTCCCCCAATTTAATATAATTTTTTTATTAGTCACCTCTTCATTTCTTTCTTATCCCATGAGAGGATTTAGGTTAATTCTGAATATCATATGCTTTATAGAGAAATTAAGGACCTATTTGATAATTATTTTTTAAAAACTGTTTTTGAGTATAGTTTTTGAAAATCGTTTTATAATATTTTATAAAACAAAAATCTGTTTGAAAACTGAAATGTTTTTATCATGGTTTTAATATTTTTAAATATCTTTTAAAAATAAATTTTATGTCTAGTGCTTTATTTTTTATCATTCAAAATATTTATATAATTATTTTTTAAAATAGTCATTAAAAAACAAATCAAAACAACTAAAAAATGTTTTCTGAAAATATTATATTTTTTTTCTTAAAAACAAAAAACAAAAAATAATTTTTTTGATTATCAAACATATTTTACTTATTTTTTATTATGGAGATTTTTTATATTGATGGTCAAATAAATTATTACAAGATTCAATGATTTTCTTTGAGAAATTTTGCCTTTAAGCGAAAAGTGAGACCTTTATTGAAATTGATCAAGAAAATTGAAGTACTACATCTAAAAAGACAAGTTTTCAAAACTAAAAGCCAAAAATTCGTACTATTTATCAAGAAAAGAAGGTAGAATCGACTTCCCTATGTTATCTTTAGGAAGATTTTTTTTCAATATAAAGAAAAGAAACTTCTTTCTTTCTTTGAAAGAAAGGTATTTGATAAGTTTTAGCATTAAAAAAGTGATTTTAAAATTATTTTCAAGATTTTTTTTATTTATTTTCAAAATATTTATAAAGAAGAACAACCAAATATATAAAAAAAAATTTAAATTTGGTCTTTTTGTCAAATTATAAATTTATTTTTAAAATATAATAGCAATTTTTAATTGATTCTCAAAATTAAAAACATTCATAAAGTAATGAATCTATTTTCAATTACTAAATGCTTATTTGATAACTGTTTTCTAATTTTTGTAGAATAAAAATCTATTTGAAAATCTAAAATATTTTTAACTTATTTTATTATTTTTTTAAAAAATAATTTTTATATATAATGTTTTATTTTAAATCATTTAACTTGTTTATATAATTATTTCTTATAATATTCTTTAAAAAATAAATAAAAATAACTAAAAATATTATCTGTAAATATTATATTTTTTATTTTTAAAAATAATAGATATATTTTTATATTTTAAATTTTAATGAAGAGAAAACTATTTAACAAAAAAAAAAGGTGCAAACAGTGTTGAAGTACCCATGGTTTGACTATAAAATATTTTCAAAACCCTAAGTGATAAACATGTTCAAATAATTAAATAAATAAAAAAACATGACAGCAAATCACAAGTCAAGATTCTGAAGATCCCATGTGCATGCATGCATGCATGCAAAAAAACTCATCATCAACGTCCTTTTTAATCTCATTCACACACTCTTTTCCTTAAGAAAAAAATGTATTTAAAGTTCAAACACAGAAATAAATAAATCATTCAATTCAATATTTACTGATGATCAACTGTTGGATTTGACATAAAGGATTTTGGCTTGATGCATTTGGACAAGCACCAAATGGGACAATTCTGAGCCATACACGTGGCGTACATGATGTAGACCTCAACCCGGCCTCCAGTGCAGCTATTTCTTTGTTTTCTCGAAACAGCGGCGGCCACCACCCCCACAATAAAACCGCCTTTTATCTCCACGGTGGTTTCGATTCGTTCGACGGTAAAGGTTGCTTTCATTGAGCCGTGCAAGTTTTTTTTGGAATTTATGTGTGAGAGCGATGGGTCGTGGACTCATGGGGTGGTGAAAATGAAAGAGATATTGATTGTATGATGGCGGATTTGGGCAAAATTCTCATTTTGATTTTTTGAAGATCATGGGCTCATTATCAAATAAATTACACCTAATTTTGGATTCATTTTGGGATTTGACATGACATTAGGGTTTTGATTTTTGTAACATCATTCCTATTGGTGCGTTATATACTAATTTATCTATTAGTAATTAATATGATATCATAATTTCAGTTTTTGAAAGATTAGGAGGTTGGCCTTTGACCACTTGTTAATTATTAGACAAGTCAGGATGATTCAGACAATTAAAAAGATACCGATCTAATATTAAGTTTTTGACTCAACTTAATTTGATGAAACAATTATATAAAGTAGAGCTTAAACTTTTGAATTGATTGATATGCCATAGGTATAATTCCTAGAAGATGATAAGATTAAATTTTATTGTTTATTTATTTGTTAAATTGATGTTAAATAAATTATACTTCCAAATCGATTTGAGAGTTTGACATGATATTAGGGTCCTGATTTTTGTAAGATTGGTAGTTGAATTCAAACTTTCCCATCTCTTAATTTTTTTGGCTTATCACTCCCTAATTTATCTATTAGTAATTAGCATAATATCATAATCCCAATTTTTGAAGGATTAAGGGTTTGACCTTTAACAATTTGTTGTTTATTATTATTATTATTAAAAAAAAATTACTCCATGTATAAGTGAGAGTAAATCCCACGACAAGCCATAATTGATAAAATAACATCTTATGAACGTGTTCATCATTTTTTGTTTTTTTATGAAATGTCTTTTTTACTTTTATTTTAAGATACCGACATCATAAAATGTCTCTTATTTTATTATAAATTATATTTTATGTTAATAATTATGTTTATAAATTATAGTTTTAAATTTTTTTATTTTTTATTTTTTTTTATTTTTTTGAAAAGATAAAGATAGGTGAAACAAATCAATTGGTTGATATGTGTGTCATGGTAGTTGTCATTTTGAAGTGATTAGACGTAGTCCCTAATTCCCTATCATCATGTCATTCTTAGTTTGTAAGAAGATATAGGGTGAAGGGTTCAATTCTTTGAAAGAATTGTGTGAGAAAAATATTGTAATCTTCTTGTCTTTCACTTAACTATCAATGCATGTGTGATGCTTTTTCAAATACTACTTTGATCTATTCTTATGTACTTTTGGAGTTGCCGACATCCTTTGTTAACATACATTTTTTAAGTGAAGATTTCTTTGCATTTTTTTTTTTTTTTTTTTTTGTCCATTTCTTGGTTATACCTCCAATTTAAAAAGGTGGTACTCCAAAATAAAGAAAAGAAAAAAAATAAAATAAAATAAATAAAATAAGGTTATATTTGGTAACTGTTTTTAAAAATAATTTTTTAAAACTGCTATTTAAATATGTTTTTTAAGAACAAAAGTCTATTTAAAAACTTAAAATATTTTTAACTTATTTTTAATATTTTTAAATATATTTTAAAAATAATTTAAAGGTTTAATATTTTATTTTTAATCATTCTATATATTTATATAATTATTTTTTTAAACAGTTATAAAAAAACAAGTGACAACAATTTAAAATAATTAAAAAATATTCTCTAAAAATAAATATTCTATGTTCTTAATAACAAAAAAACAATTTTTAGTTGTTAAACATGTTTTCCTGATTTTAATTTTTTTCGAGAACCAAAAAACTAATTTAAAAAATAATTATCAAACAAACCCTAAGCAACTTTCTCTCTTCACATGATAATTTTGAAAAATATAAATATTTTTTACTTTTTAAAAAAAATCTATAATATAAAGTTTCAACCCTTTCAAATATATTATAATTTTATCTTACTTATTTAATATGACAATTTTATTTTACCCTTTTTCACAATATAAAATATGAATATGATAGCAGTTATTGGATTAAATGTTTTAATTATTTCATCTGAAAATCAATCAATTATATTAAATTAAAATTTATTATTTTTTATATGATGATTCAAAACACACTATTACAAACTTAACCATCTCAAGACTCGTAATAAGACTTAATCATCTCATAGTGCACCCACTTAATGGGGGTTTTTTTCATCATTCGGCTTATGTTGGGGTCTTTCACACACCAATTTTAAAGTTTTTTACATGTCCATCTAGGGATCATTTCTTGAGCTACCATTTCCCAAGTGTCGCAACAAATGGACTTGAAATATGATCGGGTCGGGTCCTTATCATATACTGTAATGGCCCAGTCCAAAATAGCCCAACCCCTCAATTACCACCAAATACAAAAAGAGGAAAACAGCAGTAGGTCCCTATTTTTTTCTTGGGAAACAAACAGTATCAATGTATGGGCCTAGGGCCCATTCATCTATTTAGGAAGCCCCCTTCTGTTAACCAATAGATTTAGGAAAGAGTTCACAAGTATTTAAGGGTAAAAGTGAAAAGATGGGCCCAATGAAGTCCACTAATTACCAATTGATCATAATGACTATGACCCTAATGATGATGCCTCTGTCATTAAAACAAAACTCCAAACAATATAGGCCTAGAGATAGGGTACCCTTGAGAGAGGTTCACTGGGGCACTTATGTCTTGTTTTTATGGACCCCAAGTTGAAGTTGACATTGGAATAGAGATGTGTTTTCTAAATCATAATTCATAAAGCAAAAGCAAAAGCAAAAGCAAGATCTAATGTGGGGTTGTTGCCCATCATCCCTTATAATTACAACCTTTTTGCACCATTCCTTCTATTAAATAAAGCAACCTTTGAGTAAAAGGAAAGCAAAAGCTATTCCTCCAATGTGTGTTGTGTCTACATGGAGACGTTATAAAAGAGGTAATTAATAAAATATGGACGATATTTTTTTTAATGTAAAATAATAATAATATTTTGAATCGTATGCATGCAATTAGAGGTGCAATTTGGGAGGATTGAAAATTTCATCCATATCAATCAAAAGATGCAATCCTTGCAAATCTAATCAGAAGTCGGATTAAGAATCCCTAATCCACACCAAGCCTTAAAACAAATCGAATTCTAATAAATAAAATAATTATTTTAAAATTATAAAAGTAATTATAAAATATAAAGCATGTTATGAATATGTGATTAATGAGTCTTAAAATCATAAAACATATCTTTAGTTGCCACTTTGACATAAATGACAACCACCAAACTCAAATTTTAATATTAAATAAACATGATAAACTCATTAATATATTATAATTAAAAATTTATAAACATAGATTTCTTTTATTATATATCCTTTTATATTTTTATATTTTTAAATAATATAATTTTAAAATAATAAATGCATGATAATATATAAGTTATGGTTTCGAGGAGTTGCCCATGGCTTCAACCCAAACCAATCCTATTATTTTTGAATTAGTATTTTTCCAACCCAAACTCATTCCTAGCCCATTCAATCATTGCTCACATCAATTCGAACTCTAGGTTTGATACGGGTTTAGAAAGTTAGACCCATCCAAAGTGCAACCCTACTTTCGATTGGTAGCATGTTTAGGAGATGGTAGTAGGCAAGGGCAAGCCAAATAAGGCTAGAGAGCATTTACCCACTAAAAAATATTACAAACGGCTCGATTTTTCTCATAAGAGGCAAAATATGCTTATCATTGAGCTGGATTTTGCAACTTTATTAAATTTTGCTCCCTCTGAAATAAGCCTTTCATCACTCTTTGCCCCTCTTTAAAATAATTTCTTGCTCCTCCACTGACTAATAATGCAAGGATCGAATGAATGGTTCTTGTTAGTTGGAATGGGCTAAAGCCAAGCTTAGGGTTGTGGAAACTGACTGGGCTCTTCATGTCTTGAGAACTTTGGGCCTCATGTACAAGCCCAAAATTTTCAAACTTTCTCTTCTTGGGCCTACTTCCATTCCATATATATATATATATATATAGGGCAACTTCCATTTTTGTGTTACCATATGCTATGTTTTTTCATTAAACCATAAGTGATGCCAAGATAAGGTAATTGTCATTGACAACAATAACTATTGGGAAAGTATCTCAGATTCCTATTCTGGGCATACTTTTTTTTCTATAAAAGGAATATTATATAGAATATTTCTTAACTTTGTAATTAAATTCCTTATAGAATAAGAAAAGTTAATGAAAATATTTCTATAAATATTTTAGGTTATGAGAGAAAAAATTATGAAAGAAAAATAGGATAGAGATGTGAGAAAAAGCGAAAGACGCCCGATGGAGTTAGAGGGCTCACTAGGATGTAAATGCGAGGAAATAGAGACACGAAGTAAAAGAGAGAGACACCACATGGAGTTAGAAGGCTCACTAGGGTGTAGATA